>NC_082706.1:112020439-112168006 GCF_030144855.1 Hypanus sabinus
CCTGATTTCATCCCATAATATAGTCATTCACAGACTTTGATTGATGATATTTATTGGTAGTAGGTAAGATATGGCTATAAATGAAAATACAGAAATGTAACTTTAGAATTTTATCTACTGATAAGGTAATTACCATAAGACCATAAGACATAGGAGCAGAATTAGGCCATTCAGACTGTCGAGTCAGCTCTGCCATTCCATCATGGCTGATCCCTGATCCCATTCAACCTGCCCTCTCATCATATCCCTTGATGCCCTGACAAATCAGGAATCTATCAACTTCTGCTTCAAATATACCCGTGGACTTGGCCTCCACCAAATTTGGAGCAGAGCATTCCACAGATTCACCACTCTTTGGCTGAAAGAATTCAAAGAACAAAGAACAATACAGCACAGTGCAGGCCATTCGGCCCACAATGTTATGCCGATCCTTAAACCCTGCCCCCCCCATATAACCCTCCACCTTAAATTCCTCCATATACCTGTCTAGTAGTCTCTTAAATTTCACTAGTGGATCTGCCTCCACCACTGACTCAGGCAGTGGATTGCACACACCAACCACTCTCTGAGTAAAAAACCTTCCTCTAATATCCCCCTTGAACTTTCCTCCGCTTACCTTAAAGCCATGTCCTCTTGTATTGAGCAGTGGTGCCCTGGGGACGAGGCGCTGGCTGTCTAGTCTATCTATTATTCTTAATATCTTGTATACCTCTATCATATCTCCTCTCATCCTTCTCTCCATTAATCTCTGATCATAATGCATACTCTCTAAACCAGGCAGCATCCTTGTAAATCTCCTCTGTACCCTTTCCAATGCTTCTACTTCTTTCCTATAGTGAGGTGACCAGAACTGGACACCTTATTTTGTTCTAAAAAGGTCACCTCTCAATTTTGAGGCTGTGCCCTCTAGCTCTGGACAACCTCTCGAAACAACCTCTCCACATCCACCTTATCTAGTCCCTTCAACATTCGGTAGGTTTCAAAGAGGTCCCCCCACATTTTTCTAAATTCTTGTGAATAGCTGTCAAACACTCCTGATATGAAAACCCCTTCACTCCTGGAATCATTCTTCTCAGCCTCCCTGGACTTTCTCCAATGGCAACACATCCTTTCTGAGATAAGGGGCCAAAAACTGCTGACAATACTCCAAGTGCAGCCTGACTAGTGTCTTATAAAGCTTCAGCATTGTCTCCTTGTTATTATTATAGTCTATTCACCTTGAAATAAATGCCAACATTGCATTTATCTTCTTTACCACAGACTCAACATGTGAATTAACCTTCTGGGAGTCTTCCACAAGGACTCCTAAGTCACTCTGTACCTCAGATGTTTGAATTTTCTCCCCACTTCAATGGTCTGTATGATTGTTCCTTTTACCATAATTCATTAACATACATATCCCAACACTGTATTCCACCTGCCATTTTTTGCCCATTCTTCCAATTTGTCCAAGTTCTGGTATAATTGCATTGATTCATCAGCATTACCTGTCCCTCCACCTATCTTTGTATTGTCTGCAAACTTTGCATCTAAATCATTGACAAACAATGTGAAAAGTAGCGATCCCAATAATGACCCCTGAGGAACACCACTAATCACTGGCAGCCGACCAGGAAAGGCCCCCTTTATTCCCACTCACTGCCTCCAGCCTGTTAGCCATTCCTCTACCCCATGCCAGTATAGTTCCTGTAAGACCATAGGACTTTATTACCTGAGACAATGTGCTGAGCTGTCCTTTTCTCTTGAACAGGAACTGTTCCAATGGTTGCCTCCAGCCTGTTGGTACAGTTCCACCTTTTAGATGGCTCAGAACCTGAGCAAAATGCAGAAATTACCAGATGAGTAAATCTGTGGCAACAAAGTGAAATACCTAGCAGAAACAGCCACATTACTCATCAAACCTACAAATCCTACCTGGAAAGTCAAGGACAGCAGAACATGAGAATGCTACCAACTTCCTTGATTTCAGTCAGAAACATAGGAATTCCCATCTTGTTACACTCCTAGAGCACAACAACAGAGAAGAAATTGGCATTACCTTCACAGGAGTCGAACAATACTGATTGTCATATACTGTATATAACCTGAAAATTAGCAACAACTTCCATTCATGTAGCACCTTTAATAAATCAAAACATCCTAAAACACTTAACATCAGGATTATCGAACAAAAATTGACCAGATTACAAGTTTGATTTTCAATGAGTGTCTTAAAAAGAGGAACTGATGCAGATTAAAAGCACAAATCTGATGTGTAGAAAGGAATTGGGGAAATTAAGAGGCTGACAGTAGTGTTTGGATAAGCTATTGTTATCTTTTTGGCAGATCTGTTCCAATTTCTATATCGAACAGCAGGTGAGGGTTTCAGCAGTGGCTAAGTTGGGTCAGGTGCAGAATCAGGGTAAATTAAGATGCCTTATCTGCTTCAGCTGCAGAAAACTGCCAAGAAGGATGATGGCTAGAAATTAGGGAATATAGCAAAATTTGAAAGGAATGGCTTCTAACTTTATAATATAATGTCAAAGAAAATTCCTCCTCGTTCAATTTTGGATGTCAGATTTTAGATGTCAGACAAGCTGTCTGACAATCGTGCATGGATCAAAAGAGGTAGTCATTTAGTGATGTGAGGCTGGGTATCACAAGCACATGTGGATGCTGACAATGTGTTTTGTTATGCCAAAGGGCAGAACACGGACGTCGAAACGTACAGCACAGAAACTGATCCTTTCAGCCTGCCTCATCCATGCCAACTCTGATGATTATCTGTGCTAATCCTATTTGCTTCATTAAGCCCGTATCCCTCTATAGATTTCTTATGAGAAAGAGGAGAGCATCAACTTCACTTTTGGGGGACACAAAAATTAAAGGTGAACGAGCCAAGTGAGAAGCCATTGCGGATGATTTTGTGTCCTCTATTGGATGATTATGAATAGAGCCAGGTAGAGCAGTCTCTTAGAGCTGCTCACCAGAGGACAGATGTTGGCGAATCACACAGTGGTCAAAAGATCCAAGCTAATAAAATAAATGTTCCTTTTCAAAGGTTAAGTGAATTTCTGAATGTTTGTTGAAAATACTTACCATCTTAATTAAAACATTTTAACTGAAACAACAGATAATGCATATTCCTTGAACTTGGCCTCAAAACATGGAAAATATAGGAGGAGCAAACCATTCAGTCCTTTTGGAGCACACTCTGCAAAATGTTCTCATATTTTTTTAACCTTGATAATCAGAGTGGCCATTAGCTGCTAAAATTCAACAACTGAGTCTCATAATTTTATATGCAATTTCACAGCTGCCAGTGTTGATGCTTCAGACAAAATATCCCAATGCATTCTGATAATGAAGCTGCTAATTATGGACGTATTTAGTTGGTCTTTAAAACTGATCACAGCACTTCAAAATTTCTCATTACTGCATATAAAACAACTTAATACAGTATATATGATTTGATCAAGGAACTTGCCGCTTACTTCTGACTACTCTAATTTCTCAAGCAACTGCTTAAGGTGTATTTTTTAATTTTATACCTTAAATCTCCATTGTAGACTATCAAATCAAATCAAGTTTAATTATCATTCAAACCATACAGCTGAACAAGACAGTGTTCCTCTGCAGCTAAGGTGCAAATCATTCAAAATACCAAGCAAACATTCAAAATAGTGAGCAAAGAAGCATATTTAACAAAATATGTAGTCCAAGACCCTGAGCATCAATGTTCGGCAATCAATGGTACAGTCTCCCGGCAGTACATAGATGCACGTAAACCAGTTTGCCCTTCCACTGATGGAACATGGAAGGGCAGCACCAATGGGAGAGGTCAGGCCCCAGCCGAGCGCAGACGCCACGATGAAGCACTTCCACGTCTTCTCACCTGGTCCTGCATTAGCAGGCAAGCCTGAGGCTTGAGGCCCGGTGCTTGTTACCGCCAAGACTACACAGCTCCTGTGTTGATTGTCCCTCCACCAGACAAGGGTAACAGGCTTGTGGCAGATTACATTATCACCTTCTAACAGAGTCTTGTGATCACAAGTGAAATGTCCAAGGCAATCTGCCATGGTTATACTGTATCAACTTCAATGTTTCCAAGTAGCAGTCTGCAGCCAGGTCAGATCCTGGCAGACTCCTCCAATATCCCAACTCTCTCCTTTCCTGATATCCCAAATGGCTCTTTCTCCAACATCCTGGCCAGCTCCTTCAACACCTCAGCCAGCTATGCTGTCAACACCAGTCCAACTACTCCAATCAACAAACAGCTCACTGATGGAGTAACCCTGCAAACTCAAAGTCCTTGGAGAGAATTGTCTTTAGATTGTAAATGCAACTTTTACAAAGGAAAAAAGCATCCTTGGTTGGCCCCCAAGAGGCCATTACGTATGCATGTGCTGCCATCTTATATCAAAATTATGAGTGTTTCTACCCAACAAAGGCCATTTTAGCAATGCTGCCTGAAAGAGTTTTAATTAATTCAGCATGAAAAAAATAATTTCAACTCTTTATAATATTTTAATGCAAGACCTGAGGTCAACACTGCTGCTGAGAAGAGCAACTCTACTGGCTTCTCCAATGTGCTGTCGTAGTGTCTACGGAACCTAGAATTCCCAAGTAGTTTTCCATTCAAATACTAACCAGGCCTGATGCTATATAGCTTCCTAAATCTGATGACATTGTGCATTTTCAAGTTTGTATGAAACATCTCAAATATAGTTACTTCTATAGATATAATACAGGGCTGGAAAATCCCTATCCAAAGTATTTTTAATGTAGTGATAGATAACTTTGTACATAGAGCTAAGACACTGGAACACATCTGGTGCTCATCATTATGGATCCCCAACTACCAGCACATGGCCGCTTCACACTGTTAACGTCGGGAAGGAGGTACAGAAGCCTGAAGACACAGACTAAGTGATTCAGGAACAGCCTCTTCCCTTCTAAATGGAGAATGAACTCATGAACAACACCTCACTACTTTTTTTATTTCTGTTATTTTACATTACTTATTTTAACATAGCTATTATATATATACACACACACTTACTGTAACTCAGTTTTTTCTCTGTATTTATCATGTATTACATTGTACTGCTGCCATAAGGTTAACAAATTTCATGACATATGCCGGGGATATTCAATTTGATTTTGATTCTCACATTTAAATGATGCTATGAGAGCTGTAAAACTGAAGTCAGCACAAATGAGGAATCAAGAATTCATTATAGACAGACAATTGATCCTCTCCTTCAGTGCCATATTCTAGTGATATCCCCTTATCCCCTGATTCATTAATGCCCAAAAAGATCAAATAAAAAATGAACTGGTTAAATATACTGGTTAAAAATACAATGAACTGGTTAAATATTCTGGTTAAAAATGCAATGAACTGGTTAAATATACAATCGTAGATTCACTACTATTTGTTCTACTGCCTTCCTGAAGGTTATGACAAGGAATTCAGTGATGGCCCAAGTGCAGAGTGAGACACATAGACATAGGGTGAACAGTTCCCTGAGTTTTAATTAGAACTGTTCTGAACAAGGAAAAATAATAAACGTTGTGCAGCAGGGCCGCTAACTAAAACCCCTCAAACTAACTGAAAACTAATGCCATCACTGTGGCTGGAAAGCAATAGCCTCGAACTAAATTAATATTGCTCCATAACAGCGTCTCTCAAAATCATTAATCTGCTTTGCTAGAACGTGGACTAATGTAAGCAAGTCATTGTGCTGCTTCCATCAACGCTTGACAAGACTGAGACAAAAGCAAGAGAGTAAAATATGATAAATGTGATTATTAAGAGATCCTAATTAGCTGGAATATGTGCATTCTCACATGTTTAATTTCTATCATCTTTCAGCTGCCCATCTGCAAAAGAACTCAGGCTCTGTGGCAGTGTCCATTCTTGTGACAAAGCCCCCTCTATAGTTGCATCCCCCAATGTGCAGAGGTCTGAACCCACTTGAAGTCCAAGATGTGAGAATTGTCCAAGATGTGTTGTCAGAACCCAAGAATGTTCCTTTGCACCATATCCCTACAATTCAAAGAGGTCCTGGACACTGCTCCACACCCCGTGAGATGCCTTATAGAATAGATAATGGACTCATTCACCAAGTGGGGACAGGGAGGAGGGAGAGTGGCTGAAGCAAGTCACAGATTGAAAAGTAGGGAAATATTCAATGATGATGGTAGCGAAGCCTATAAGAGGCTTGGTTGATAGCCTGCTCCACTACAAAAGGCCCCACATAGTATGGGGCCAATTTATGGTTTAGTACTCTCAAGGGAAGATCTGGAGATGCCAGACTGACATTTATCCCAGTCTTGAGAGGCTTCACTTGCCAGTGGAGCCAATCAGCCTGCCAGGATTATTTCTGGGTGCTCAGCAGAGAAGCCCTGTCCTGTCTCCATATGTGCTTAGGCCAACTGTTCATCAGCATGGTCTCCCATGTCAATCTTTAGGTCAGAGAATTCTATTTGGTCTTAAAAGGGGGACATGCCAGTGGAGAACAAATGGAAGCTATGAGAGCATCTCTGCCCAACCTAGTTGGGAGGTCCGGGTTATGCGGATGGAAGAGATAAGGCTGTGCAGTGATTCAATCTCTCAGTCTGGATGTTAGATTGGAGATGGAACCTGATGAACTGTGATCTTTGATCAGAGACTATGTCCTGAGAGAAGCTGTGCCAGCCTGACCTTGTGCTGGACCATGAGGGTGGCAGTCTCACAAGTTGATGGGATCTTGGAGAGAGCAATGAGGCTTTAGGAAACCAGTCCACAGCAACTGCAATGTTAGTGTTCCCATCTGAAAGAGACAGGCCAGTGATGACATCCACAGGAGGTAGGACCAGGGGTAATGAGGACAAGCAATGGGCAGGACAGGCTAGCGGGGCACTGACTTGATATCTTGTTCTGGCCACAAGTGGGACTTGCACAAATGATGTCATGGACATCTTGGGACATAAATAGACACCAAAATATCTTTTTGTAAATTCCAGGAGCCACTGAGTTAAATATGATTACAAAGAAACCATATTTGGTTGGAACGTGTGCGTTCTCACGTGTAACAGCGCACAACTCAGCAGTAGTATCCATGGTTGTGGCAGGTTATTTCACTTCTACCTGCAGATGTTATTGTTCAGAAATAGCGACTGGATTTGCCCACAGTATTCCCAGTGAGACGCAAGACATAATTTCCAGTTACAATTTGAAAATGATCATACTTATTATATCCTTGACAAAGAAATCCAAAACTGCCATTTTCAATATTCTTATTCAAAATGAGAGCAAGCCAAAAAGTGGCTAGCTATAAGCTATCAAACAGTCATAATTGGTAAAAATAGAATCAATTATTAAGGAATTTATATAGCAGAGCATTTGGAAAGAAATATTCTGATGAAAGCTTCATGAAGATGAAACCCTCAGAACTAAATGACTTCTGTCCAGTAGCACTGACAGCAATAATGATGAAGTGCTGTTCAGTGACTAGTAACACATCAAAAACTCCATTCCTGCCGCACTGGAGACTCACCAACATGCGTGCTGACAGAACCAATCTACAACATATACCATCGCATCTGTCATGCTCTGGGCCTGACACGCCTAGAAAAGAAGGGCTTTTACGTTAGAGTACTGTATCTTGATTTCAGTTTGGCATGCAACACTTGTCTCACAGACGTTGGTGAACAAATTCCTAATCCTTGGTCCACGTACAACACTGTCTAACCGGGTGTTGGACTTCCTAGCCAACAGACCTCAGATAATCAGGATGCCCAACCGCTCTTTTCCCTGTATCAGCCGTATATAATCCACTGCTGAACAGTTTCAGTAGAATGAGCAGTAAGTTGTGTGAAGTTCTTGCTTTTCTTACTACAAAAATATAAGAAATAGAAGCAGAATCAGATGATTCAGCCCTTGTCCCTGCTCTGCTATTCAAAAACATCATGATTGATCTTCTACCTCAATCTCACTTTACTGCACTAGCCACATAGTCCTTGACTTTCTTAATACCATATACAAAATCTGTTTGCCTAGGAAGCTCTTGCATAGCGTATTCCTAAGATTGACAACCCTACAGCTGAAGAAATATTTTCTCATTGCATTTCTGAATGCACCTAATTTTGAGACAGTGATCCCTGGATCTAGATACCCTAATCCAAGTTAACATCATTCTGTTAAAACACATAAAAATTAATGTATTTTAATTAATAACATCTCCTCTAAATATAAGGTAGTCTAGTTAATCTTTCCTACTGGACAAATGTCCCCAACCTTTAGGGAGCTTAAGGTAAAGAGTTAGATAGAGCTCTTAAAGATAGTGGAGTCAAGGGATCTGGGGAGAAGGCAGGAACGGGGTACTGATTGCGGATGATCAGCAATGATCACAGTGAATGGCGGTGCTGGCTCAAAGGGCCAAATGTCCTACTGCTGCACCTATTATCTATTGTAAAGGAACCCTTCAGAGACAGTGAACATATTATGATAGAATTCACCCTGCAGTTTTAGAGGGAGAAGATAAAGTCTGGTGTAGCAGCACTACAGTGGAGTAAAGGGAATTACAGGGGCACAACAGAGGAGCTAGTCAAAGTGGATTGGAAGGGATACAAGCAGGGATACTGAGAGAAGAACAATGGTTGGAGTTTATGGGAGCAATTAGAAAGGTGCAGGATAGATAGCATCCCAAAGATGACGAAGGGTTCTAAAGGGAGGATGATGAGAAGCTGATGAGAGAAGTCAAAGACAGCAAAAAATGGCATGTAAATATAGCAAAAATTAGTGGGAAATGAGAGGATTGGGAAGTGTTTAAAAACCAGCAGAAGGCAACAAAAAAACCATAAGAGAAAAGTTGAATTATGAAGGTAAATGACGATACCAAATAGCAGACTAAGAAATGGCTGATGAATTCAATAACTATATTGCATCAGTCTTTACTGTGGGTACCTTTCAACATCCAAAAGGTTTCAACAAGATCCCCCCTCATCCTTTTAAATTCTAGAGAGTACAGAGCCAGAGCTACCAAACATTCCTCGTATAAAAACCCTTTCATTTCTGGAATAATCTCTGTGAACCTCCTCTGAACCCTCTCCAATGCCAGCACATCTTTTCATAGATGAGGAGCCCAAAACTGTTCACAATACTCAAGGTGATGCCTCACCAGTGCCTTATAAAGCCTCAGCATCACATCTCTGCTCTTGTATTCTAGACCTCCTGAAATGAATGCTAACATTGTATTTGCTTTCCTCAATACCAACTCTATCTGCAAGTGTATCTTTAGGTTCTGTACAAGCACTCCCAAGTCCCTTTGTATCTCAGATTTTTGGATTTTTCCCCCCATTTCAAAATAGTCTACACACTTATTTCTTCCACTAAAGTGCATCACCATATATTTTCCAACAGTGTATTTCATTTGCCATTTTCTTGCCCATTTTCCTAATCTGTCAGAGTCCTTCTGGAGCCTAGCTGTTTCCTTAACACTACCTGTCCCTCCTCCAATTTTCATATCATCTGCAAACTTGGCATCAAAGTCGTCTATCCCATCATCTAAATCATTGATACATGCATAGAAAGAAGCAGTTCCAACACTGACCCCTGCAGAACAATTATAGTGACCAGCAGCCAACCAGAAAAGGACCTTTTTATTCCCATTGGCTGCCTCTTACCAACCAGCCAATACTCTAACCATGTTAGTAACTTTCCTGTAATACCATGGCCTCTTAACTTGGTAAGCAGCTTAACGTGTGGCACCTTGTCAAAGGCCTTTTGAAAGTCCAAATTTACAACATCCATTGCATCCTCTTCATCTATCCTACCTGTAAACTCCTCAAACAGTTCCAACAGGTTCATCAGGCAGGATTTTCTTTAAGAAAACCATGTTGAAACCATGCTGACTTTGTCCTATCTTGTTCTGTGTCACCAAGTATTCCCTAACCCCATTTTAAAAAATTGACTCCAGCATCTTCCCAACTACTGAGGTCAGGCTAACTAGTCTATAATTTCATTTCTGCTGCCTTCCTCCTTTCTTAAATAATGGTGTGCCATTTGCAATCTTTCAGTCCTCTGGCACCAAGCCAGAGTCTAATAATTTTTGAAAGACCGTCACTAATGCTGCAACAATCTCTGCTGATATTGCTTTCAGAACCTAGGGTGCAGTTCGTCTGGCCTGGGTGATGTTCAGCTTTTTGAGACCTTCTCCTTTATAATAGTAACTACACTCACTTCTCTTCCCTCACACCCTTTAACATCTAACACACTGCTAATGTCTTACATAATGTACAAATATTAATTTAGTTCATTTGCCATCTCTTCGTCTCTGTTATTATTTCTCCGGTCTCATTTTCTAGCAGTCCTATACCCACTCTCATCTCCCTTTTATTTTTTTAAATTTTTGGAAAAGCTTTTACTATCCGCTTCGATATTGTTTGGTATTTTATCTTTTCCCTCCTAATGATTCTTTTAGTTGCTCTCTGTAGGGTTTTAAAAGCTTCCCAATCCTTTGTCTTTCCATTAATTTTTGTTTTGTTGTATGCCCTCTCTTTTGCTTTTACAATAGCTTTGACTTCCTTTGTCACCTACAGTTGTATTATTTTGCCATTTGAGTTTTTGTTTGTTTTTGGAATGCATCTATCCTGCACCTTCATCATTTATCCCAGAAACTCAAGCCATTGTTGCTCTGCTGTCATCCTGCCAGCATCTCCTTCCAACTCCTCCCAAACCACTGTAATTTCCTTTACTCCATTGAAATACTGCTATGTCAGACTATAATTTCTCCCTATCAAATTTCAAGTTGAACTCAATCACATTGAAGTCACTGGCTCCTAAGGGTTCTTTTACCTTAAGCTCCCTAATTGCCTTCAGTTCATTACATAACACCCAATCCAGTATAGCTGATTCCTTAGTAGGCTCAACGACAAACTGCTCTAAAAATCCATCTCTTGGGCATTCAACAAACTCACTCTCTTGAGATCCATTACCAACCTGATTTTTCCAATCGACGTGCATGTTGACTTCTCCCATAACATTGCCTTTTTGACATGTCTTCATTTTCCTGTTGTAATCTGTGGTCCACATCCCAGCTTCTGTTAGGGGGCCTGTATGTGACTGCCATTAGTGTCCTTTTACCCTGACAGTTTCTTAACTCATCCCACAAGGGTTCAACATCTTCCAATCCTATGTCACATCTTTCTACTGATTTGATGCCACTCTTTACCAGCAGAGCCACACCATTTTCCCTGCCTACCTTCCTACCCCTCCAATTCAATGTGTAACCTTGGCCATTAAGTTCACAACTCCCAACCATCCCTCAGCCACAATTCAGTGATTTTTTGGAGTGTATCATTGTTTGTTTGTAAATAAATAATTAACATGATTACTCATGATCAGTATCTTCTGTCCCACTTACTGAATCTGTGAATCTGCTTCCACATAACATTTGGCGTAGTCAGCAGGATTTAACGCGTGTAACAGGAGTTTAAAATGTTCAGAAGTAAGAGCAAACAAGAGAACCTCTTATGTGAGGAGTGCTGGTGTGGAGAAACAACAGCACAGGTTTTGGCAGTCTTGCTAATCTACTGGCAGGCCACAACATGCCAGTGGATTGGTCAGATGTTGGAATCCCATGGGGAGACGATTAGACACCACATTGTGTTCTCACACAAGAAGGGAAGCCAAAGACATGATTATTGGCTGCTGGCAACTACTGTAAAGCACCAGCATGGGGAGGGCTTGAGATAGTAGGTCTAAAGAATCAGGTGCAATGCTGCACAAGTGCTATACTACCATAGGGGGAGCTGTCTCATGGGCACAGACCAGGGCCAAAGAGATTGAAGGCAAGGGTCCAGAGATAGCTTGTTGGCTAGTAAAGGTGCAGCAATTAGAGGTTGCCCCACAGGATAATTAGCAATCCGATCTTGTTAAGGTCTGAACCTTGATGCTGTGGGAAGATGATTCCAACACATGGACAGGGGATGGGAATATCTTGCTGGATGGTGAAGGTGGAGAAGAGAGAGAGTAGAGCAGATTGATTCTCCCTCAAAATGATTGCCTGATACAGCTTACACATAATATGAGACAGTACAAGCCAGACTGGTGACCACACGGTCCCACAGTGGCATGGGGAGCTTTGGCTTTTGGGCCCTCTGACCCTTAAAGGACAATAGGAGGAGAAAATACAAAAGGACTCTCCAAGACAACAGAGATCAGGGAGTTCTCCACCAAGGAGCTGGCAGGATTGGGCCAGAAAGTCAGGAGAGCTTCTGGCCAGTGGTTGTGAGGGTAGAGGATAGTGGGGTATTAGGGTATAGAGAGACAGGCAACCTCAGGGAGGTGGTCGTCATCCCAACACATGTCAACCACACCCTGAAGATGCTATCTAATCCCCCTGAGAGTAATAAACCCTTATGGGATTGGGTGGCAGCAGTAGTCAAGGTCAGGTACTCTTCCCTCATTGAGTGGGATTTAAAACCTTGGGCAGGGTGGAGCACAAAGGAGGAAGCCTTGCACCAGCGGGTTCTAATTATAGGTTTATACAGCAGTAGTGATACCCACCAGAGGATTCTGAACTAATCCCTGAAATGGTAGGGCATTTCGTTAAGTCAGCAGCTCCACACTTAAAAGGGATGGTACTGCTTTTAATTGGACCGGGAGTTGAGGATACTGTAAATTCAGCCATTCAATTACCGAAAGGGTTGGAGTATGTTGGAGAAAGTATGCATAGTCGGGTCCAAAAGTTGGATAAACAGACGGTCTGGGAGATCCTGCTTGATGTATAAGGAGATGTTTTAGGCATTGCATAGGTCAGGGGTCTTGAAGGAGCAGGTCAATGTGGTTCCCACTCCCACCCCCTATGCAATGTGGAGGGAACACTGCGTGAGTAAGTTGGTCAAAGGAACTGTTAAGGGGGAAGGGTGTCATCTTCTTAGGCCTCCCTGGATAAAGGTTTGTTTGATCCCTCTCTGGATTCCTCATCTCACAATTAAGATTGCCTATATCCTTCACCCTGGAGGCCCTACAAAGACAAGGGAACTCAAAAAAACAGCTAAAGGAAAAAAGAGAGGCATATAACTTAGCCAAAATTATTGGGAAGTTAGAGCATTGGGAACTTTTAAAGACCAACAGAAGACAACTGAACTTCCATAAGGAGAGAAAAGATGAAATACAAAGGCAAGCTAGCTAATAACATAGTAGGGATATGAAATGCCCCTTCAGATATATAAAGAGGAAAAGGAGGCAAGAATGGATATTGGACCACTGGAAAATGACACTGGAGAGGTAGCACTGAGGAACAAAGAAATGGTGTATGAACTTAATAAGCATTTTGCATCACTTTTCGCTGTGGAAGACATTAGCTGTAGGCCAGAAATTTGAGAGAACCAGGGGGCAGAAATGAGTGTAGTTGCTATTACTAGGGAGAAGGTGCTTGACAATCTGAAAAATCCGAAGGTAGCTAAGTCACCCGGACCAGATAAGCAACACCTCAAGATTCTGAAGGAGGTAGACAAAGAGATTGTGGAGGCATTATTAATGATTAATCACTTTACACTTATGACAGTGTGGCTAAATACAGCTCTAACACCACGTCCAACTTTGCTGATGACCTCACTGTTGTAGGCTGTATCAAAGATGGTGATGAAGCAGCACACAGGAGGGAGACTGGAAATTTGGACTCTCACACGATGTCAATAAGACCCAAGGAACTGATTGTAGGCTTCAGGAAAAGGAAACCAGAGGTCCATGAGCCAGTAATCATTGGAGGATCAAAGGCGGAGACGGTCAGTAACTTTAAGTTCCTGGGTGTCACTATCTCAGAAGACCTGTCCCAGATGGTCATATAAATATAATTGCAAAGGAAGCATGACAGTACTTCTATTTCCTCAAGAGTCTGCAAAGATTCAGCATGTCATTTAAAACCTTGGCAAACTTCTACAGATGTGTGGTGGAAGGTGTGCTGACTGGCTGCATTACGGCCTGGTATGGGAACACCAATGCCTTTGAATGAAAAATCCTACAAAAGAAAAGTAGTGGATTCGGCCCAGTACATCATGGGTAAAATCCTCTCAACCACTGAGTACATCTACATGAAATGTTGCCTGGGAAAAGCAGTATCCATCATCAAAGATCCTCGCCACCCACACCATGTTCTTTTCTTGCTGCTGCCATCAGGTAGGAGGTACCAGAGCCACAGCACTTGCACCACCAGGTTCAAGGACAGTTACTACCTCTCCATCGCCAGGCTGTTGAACAAAACGAGATAACTACTCTCATTTAAGGACTCTTTTATCTTGTTATTTCATGCTCTTTATTTTTTGCTTTTTATTGATATCTACATTTGCACATTGATCCATTGTTGTCCATTGATCCTGTTTACAGTTACTGTTTTATAGATTTGCTAAGTATTCCCGCAGAAAAAGAATCTCAGGTTTGTATGTGGTGACATGTATGTACTTTGATGATAATTTTTACTTTGAACTTTGATCCTTCATTAGATTCTGGAATAGTTCCAGAGGGCTGAAAAATTGCAAATGTCACTCCACTCTTTTAAGAAGGAAGGGAGGCAGAAGAAAGAAAATTATAGGCCAGTTAGCCTAACTTCAGTAGTTGGAAAGATGTTGGAGTCCATTATTAAGGATGACACTTCAGGGTACTTAGATGCACATGATAAAACATGCCAATATTAACATGGTTTCCTTAAGGGGAAATCTTGCCTGAAAGATCTGTTAAGAAAATAACAGACAGAATAGACAAAGGAGAGTCAATGGATGTTTTTTACTTGGATTTTCAGAAGGCCTTTGACAAGGCTGCTTAACATGATAAGAGCCCATGGTATTACAGAAACAATACTAGCTGGGGCAGAAGATTGGCTGACTATCAGGAGGTAAAGAGTGAGAATAAAGGGGGCATTTTGTGGTGGGCTGTCATTGACCAGCAGTGTTCTGCAGGGTTTGGTGTTGGGACTGATTCTTTTCATATTATATGTCAATGATTTTGATGATGGAATTGATGTTTTTGTGGCTAAATTTCTGGACAATACTGTAGGTTGAGGGACAGGGACCAGGAAAAGGAATTAGGCAGATTAGAAGAACGGGTAAGGAAGTAGCAAATGAAATATGTGTAGGAAGTGTTTGGTCATGCATTTGGGTAGAAGAAATGATGACATAAACTATTCCCTAAATTTGGTAATAATTCAAAAACCTGAGGTGTAAATGGACTCAGAAGACCTTTCCTAAATGTTAACTTGCAGGTTGAGTGGATGGTAAGGAAGGCACATGCAATGTTAGCATTCCTTCCGATAGGACTAGAACATAAGAGCAAGGATAACATATTGAGGCTTTATCAGGCAGTGGTCAGACAACACAAAGCATTCTCAACAGTTTTAGGCCCTTTATTTAAGAAAAAATGTGCCAGCATTGGAGAGCGTCCAGAGGAGGTACATGAGAATGATTCTGGGAATGAAAGGGTTAACAGATGAGGAGGTGTTGATGGCTCTGGGCCTGTACTTAATAGAGTTTAGAAGAATGAGGGGGGAATCTTATTGAAAACTTGCAGGGTTTCCCAAACTTTTTTATGGCATGGACCAACACCAAAAGGAGTCTATAGACCCCTGATTGAAAATTCCTGTAAAAGTTCATCCATGATGGAATAGCGGAGTAAACTCAATGATACAAAAAGCCTTATTCTGGTCCTATGTCTTTTTTTATAATCTCATTACATAGTCAAGTTCAACAATGAATCAACGGTTGTCATGATCAACGACTATGAGGTAGCCTACAGAGAGGCAGTGAAAGGGTTCAAGGCCAGATGATAGGCAAACAACCAAAGGAGATTGTTATCAACTGCTGGAGACTCACTCCTCTCCTTACACTAGCAGCACAGCAGTAGAAACTGTGAGCAATTTCAAATTCCTGGGAGTGCATATCTTGCACACCCTCTCATGGTCCCAGGAAACATCTTACACAAGCAAGAAAGCTCACCAATCCCTCTACTTTGAGTAGGGTGAAGGGAAATGGACTATGCACATCAATACTCATGACCTTCTATATGTTGTAACACTGCATGGTGGGAAAACTACACTGCTTAGCCAGGAAGGCTCGGCATTAGGAAATCAAAACTGCCCAACACATTACTGGCACTTGTCTACCTGCCACCAGGAACATATATACAGAAAACTGCCAGAAAAAGGCCAGCAATATCATTCAGGATCCCATCTACACTGCCTATGGGTAGTTTGTCATATTCCCATAGGGAGGAGGCCACATCACATCTATGCCCGGACTACAGGACTCAAGAAATAGTTACTTTCCCAAGCAGTAAGGCTGATCAACACCTCCACCCACTAGGACACCCCGCCATACCCCAGACTGTGATGGGGTTGGGTTGCTGATCATGAAGTTTTAAGCTCAAACAAAGTCCTTAAGCCCCATCAGATATAAATAGCACAGGTGCCCTCACTAAGGGGAGGTTATACAGTATCTACCCAATCTTCAAAAGCTAGCTCACTTCCTTGTTTATCCACCCTGGTGAGTTCAGCTGCCAACACCCACTTTTTAAGCGGTGGCTCCCCTCACCCTACCAAGGAGTAGGTACAGTACTTCCAGCTAACAAAGTAGTTTAACTGTAATACATTTACTTTCAGTGGCATGGGTTTAAATTCAATCAACAATCTTATAACATATTTAAATTTCACAGAATATTCCTATCTTGTTAAGGATTTACAATCACAAAGTATTTCTAGAACATAAAGGTTTGCAAAACACAATTACAATTCCTATAAGCTAAAAAGACCAACAGCAGGTGAACCAGTCATCCGCTGCAGATATCAAAAGCAGGAAACTGGATTATTGTTCACCTCATTCCTAGCAAGCTTGGACAAAATTTATACTGTCTCTTTGTCATCTGGGTGACTTAACATACTTGGGATATTTTTCCAGATACCTTTTAACACAAACAATCTTAAACAGAGTTCCCAGGTACCTGGTCTGCAAGCTTCCTTCAACTAAACAACTTAGCTGCATTGTCTGTTTGAAATGTGCCAAATTAAATATCCTGCACTTCTTGACAAGACAGCCCAAGTGCTATGAACCAGCATCCTGTGTTCTATAGACAGAACTTGTTTGCAAGGCTGTCCTTCTTAACATCAAATTAATTATCACTTTTCATTTACATTTTAAGAACTGAAGACTGGCTCCCATTTACAAACAGAAGCTAAGCAAAGAATATTGGTTGGAAGTTTAACTTACTCAAAACAACATTTTGATGTTTACAAGTGACAGCTGCTGTGTTTAGAAAACTGAGCTTGGCAAAAAACACGAGGCCCCCTTTGGCCCTGGACAGTGAATATCCATCATATCACTGTCACTACTTTATTATTGCCTGCCAGAATCACCTTATCTACAGGCATTTCTGTACCCAGATTCAGGTTATGCACATACAAACAATCTATGTATATAAGCTATCTTATGTAATTATAATTATTTAAATAAAAATACAGAAAATTGCAGCAAGTTGTCATTTGGAAATCATTGGACAAATTAATATGCCAGTTTACAAGGCAATTAGGAAGACTAATTGAATACCGGAACACAAAATAGAGAAAGGCTTAATACAAGGCACCAGTCAGACCATATGGAAAATACTGTGTACAGTTTTGATCCACCTGCAGTCCCAACAAGGTTTTCCCAAGCACAGAGTGATTATCTTATGATGAAAGATTGAAAAGATTGGGACTGAACCAAAGGAGTTGGAAGTGAAGATAGGCCATCAAATAGAAACATAAAATTAAAACGAGATGAAGGTTAAATGTTATCTTTATTTGTCACATGTACACTGAAACATACAGTGAAATGCGTATCAGCAAAGATAGTGCTGGACAGACCACGTGTCACCATGTTTTGGGTGCTAGCAGAGCATGTCCATGACTCACTAACATTAACAATATGCCTTTAGATTGTGGGTGGAAACTGGAGCACCAGGAGGAAACCCACACATTCCCAGGGAGAAAGTACACCTTCCTTACAACTAATGACAGTAATTGAACCCCAATCACACAGGTGGCTTTTGCAAAGCATTGTGGTAACCACTACACCACCCTGAAACATAATATATTTTTTATGGGTCCTGACAGTATAAATGCTGGAAGGTTAATTTTCTTCATGTGAGAATATAGAACCAGAGTGCATAATCTCAAAATAAGGAGCATCTGTACATGATGAAATAAGAAAAAACATTTTCTTTCAAGGTTCTGAGAATCTTTGGAATTCCATTTTGCAGCAAGCTGTGGGGGACAAAACCTCATATATATTCAAATATTTACATTTTTAAACCCTGGGGGTAATGGATTGAAAGAGGGAACAACCAGAAATGTGGATTAGAAGGAATTGGATCAGTAGTGATCTTACTGATTAGTGGAGCAGACTTTCAGAAGTGAAAAGCTCATTCTTGTTCTAATTGTTGATTACCCATATCATGTTAACCTCGATTATCATTTTTACACTTTTGCTCAAGTGCATTTGTTTGCATTGGTTCCATTTTCCTTGACATCCTTACCTAATAGACTCAGGTCAGAATTTCTAAAGCTCTAAATGTAATATTTCTAGCTTTTGGGGAGAAAATTCAAGATGTCTACACACTTTGATTCAAATTTCTCTCTTAAATGACTCAGCTCTAATGTCCTTCCGTTCTTAAATCTCAACTTCAAAAAATACGTGAGCAGTACGAATGGTGCAACAGTCTCACTCTATCTTCCACCCTTACAGTCGCTGATTTACTGTATGTATCTTAACGCATTAGTGCAAACTAAGTTACAGCCTCCTGAAGCTCATTATGTGTATTGAAGTGTAACGATTTCTGTGGCAAGGAAGACCAACTGGTCGCAGACATTTGGAAAACCAATGAAAATAATGTGAAACCAGATGTACTCAGATCAACTGGAAATGTCAATGACTCTCTGACCGATGAAGAGACCATCTGCAGCTAATTAGAACAGGAAATTGCACTTCATACATGCAATGCTACTTCCTGATGTTAAGATTATCTTCATGAATAAATAACTTTTTTTTTTCAAATCTGGTGCCAAAAAAAAACACAACCCAGGCAGTGTAAATGAAATCTAATGTCAATCACTGGAAGGAAAACTTCTAGACAATGAATTTATTCATTCCCCTGACTATCTGGCCTTCCACAAAGGTCATTTTCTTTAGTAATGCCATGTTACAATTAGTTTTTATCTTAATAAGGAAAGAATATTTTAAGTGCTCATATTTTGAGTTGTGTTCAATTTCCACTCTAGAACATTGAACACTTTATCTGGAATAATATTTTATTCCAGGATTGAAGAAACTTTACATTGATGGAGGATCCATCGTTCAGGGTGTAACATAAAGTAATGTTCAGTAATTCGCTTGGTTGCTTCGATGATCAAAGAGAAATGTAAAGAACGCTCCACGAGTCTAGATCAACTTACTCAGCTTCCAACTCTCAAACCAATATGACCTTAAAACAAGTGAAATGGCAATCGTATGCCAACCTAAAATACACGGCCTCTCTATTATTACACCGAGATTAATATAGAAGTAAAAATTACAGAAAATTAGAATATAGAAGGTTGTCCACTCTCGCCCTTATTATTTACAATGGCAATTTAACCTCTAGCAATACATTCACACCCGCAGTTCTGTGGAATAACAACAGGACAGATAGAATTGCCTTGTATGATGATGATATAGTTTTATTTATATCCAATTTAAATAAATCCATCCCAACCTTGCTACAGCTAATTAAATCATTTGGTGAAATTTCAGGATACAAAGTGAATAATACTAAATCCCCCATATTACTGCTCAACGCTAATGAAAGAAGGGATCCAATTTCAGACGTAATCCAATTTAATGATGTACAACAGTTTAAGTATTTGGGAGTGGAGATTCTGCCTAGGTTAGAACATATTGTTAATGCTAATTATGACCCCTTAATGATAAATATCATTAAGTCAATTGAAAGATGGGTGGCTCTACCAAAATCTACAATGGGGAGAATCAACACTCTAAAATGAATATACTACTAAAGCTACTCTATCTATTCCAAACTATTCCTTTGCCACCACCTTTAGACCTGTTCTCAAAAATCAAAAATATATTTTTGAGATTTATATGGAACAATAGGAGAGCAAGACGTTGTTTATCTTTATTGTATTTGCCATTTGAGCGAGGGGGTCTAAAATGTCCAAACGTCATGTGGTATTATTGGGTTGTACAGCTGAGAAATATTATGCTCTATTTTTCAACAAATGATCCTCTTCATTGGATAGAAATGGAATCTCATGGTCTAAAATTACCTACCTCTTCTTTTATACTTATACTCAGATACAGTTAAAAAATTATGGAAGCAAACTAAAACTCCAATTGTAAAGCACGTGATAAAGGTATGGTATGTAAAACAAAATATTTAAAGGAACCATATGTATTATCACAATATAGCCCTATACAGGGCAATCAGTTCTTTGTACCAGGAAGAGCAGATGCAACATTTAATGAATGGAAATCCAAGGGACTTCAAATAATTCAAAACCTTTATTTGTTGCAAGGATGTAGCGGTGGAATGAACCCAAGTGCTGAACATGGGCACAGAGGCCAAGGAGGGAGAGGCTGCCATCGTAACAAGCGTGGGAAGGGTTCCAAGGGGGGTTTTACCTGAATTCTTGGTCTTGGTAGATAATTCAGGAACAAAGCTAGACTTAGACCTGATAGTCCTAAACCCCATGGAGTGAGGTTACTCATACACCTTTCAGTAGTGGTTAGAGGATCCTTATACTACTCTGGTTGATGGAATGCAGGTGTTCATAATTATTGGAACTTGGGAATAGATTGGGAACTAAACAGGTGTTAAAGGCCCAATTTCTGAGGATGACAGCCAGGTGCCAGAAGGGGCCATGATATTATTTAACAGACTCAGACATTATGATGTCTTTTGAGGAGCTAAGGTGTACCTTTAACCTCAATAGTAAACATTTCTACAAATACCTCCAGCTAAGAAATTTTGTTAAGGTAAACCAAAACACTTACCAGACCCCTACACTCACACTTGGAAAAAATTATAATAAAGGATAGTTTGAGAAAGGGTATCATTTCAGAATTTTATAATTTGCTGGTATCTTGCTCATCTGAAAATTCACAATTTAAATTGAAAACTTGGCAGGAAAATTTGCAGCTTAGAATTTTGGATGAAAAGTGGAAAACAGCTTGTACCAATGCTCATACTAAGTCAATAAACACTTGCCTTAAATTGATACAGCACAAATGGTTAATGTTGACATATGTCTAACCAGGTGGAATTAAACTGATACAACAAAAACATATCAGACATAAGCACAAAATGTACAGAAGTCATTGTTTGAAGGTACATTGTTTCATTGTGTGTGGCAATGTAGAGAGACTGGAGCATTCTGGGAAGAGGTACGAGCTATAATTGAGAAAATTATTTCAAAACAAGTTTCACTGGACCCTAAACTCTTTCTGTTGGGTTTGTACCTAGAGAAACATAATTACAGTAAAAATGAACAAGCATTTATAGATCTCAAACAACACACACAAAACGCTGGTGGAACACAGCAGGCCAGGAAGCATCTATAAGGAGAAGCACTGTTGATGTTTCGGGCCGAGACCCTTCGTCAGGACTAACTAAAAGGAAAGATACTAAGAGATTTATAGATCTCAGCTTACTTCATGCTAAAAAATGCATTGCACAATTATAGAAAAGTACTCACAGACCAAGCACTACTCAATGGATAAGGCAGATGTTATCAAGTCTCCCATTGGGAAGGATAACCTATATATTAAGGTTGAAACAGCAGACATTTGAGAATATATGGAAATCCTTCATTAACTATGTCAAGGATTTGGACTTAACAGAAGATTAAAAGAGTATTACCTTCTGTACAATGCAGCTTCCAAACTTGTAGAAAACATTATTTATTTACTGATTTTTGAATTGTATTATAAATACCTGTTAAATTTTACACATTTTTTATATATAGATTACCATTTGTTGAAATAGGAGTAGCTTTTTTTGTGTGTTGTCTTGTTTGTTGTGTTAATACAGCAACTTCTGTATTTTCTGAATAATATAGGAAAGCAAAGGAAGGTAAAAGCTGTATCTCATGGTATTAAAATGCAAAGGAACATTTTGTGGCAAAAAAAAATTATAGAAAATGAAGTCATTTTGGGAAATACAGTGATATTCTTCTTAGTGCATGGCAATGTAATAAGCCTTTCTGGGTATAAAGTAAATAATAAATATTTCTAAATTTTGTAATTTGTCCATGTTGCTGAAAAAAAAACATTCCTCTCAGTTACTTCGTCAGTTTCCTTTTGATCAGCTTTTATTGCATGATTTGATAATCTGAATAAAAATGGTTAAGTGAAAATTTGCTAAATCAGAAGTAATGTTTCTGTGAAAATAAATACTTCTTAACATTGCAACTGAACTATCTTTATTCCAATTTCCTTTCTTTCCATTTCAAATAATATTCCAAATTTAATAGAATTTAACATCTTCATCATGTTAAAACCTCAAATATATCTCTACTAAACTCTGTTTATTTAATGTAAATGCATAAATAGTGGAGCCTCCACTAATAAATAAATGTATGTATTCATTTTCCCCTTTATACTCACAGCAGAATCTTAATATTCCTGCCACATGAATACAGCACAAAACACAATGCTCTCAGCTGGTGAAAGAAAATTTAACATGGCACCCGAGTCATCTCTCCAATAAATCATGCACCTTCCTTGATCTGTAAATATAATGACTGTCTGCTGGCAATGTAGGAAAACAGAAGAGACTGTTCACCTTGCCTTACCTGTGTGGAATGTAGGGCCTCAGTTAGAATTGTTTCTTCACAGTAGTATTTCCTCATTTTATTTTGTAATTTTTTATATGTTCCTAATTTAACGTACAGTATTTAAAAAAATAAGCTGTTTACCATGTAGTTCCATGCCCCAACAAACCTTTGCAAAAAACCTTTTTAAATTCTAACCTTTCGTGTCATTTCATACCTCCAAAGAAACTGCCATTTATTCCCCCACAATGACAGCAAAAGCCTACTTTTTGAGAGAACTCATTATACTGTTTTCAGTTAGCTACACGGCGACATTACCAGACTATCACAGTTAATTTTCCTCACACTGTTTAAAATAGTTTCTGATTCTGTGCTGTTTTAAGGAATTGACGATGTTTTCTGCAGTACAATTTTGGTTCTAAGGTATCTGTTTATAATCATGTACAGAATTCTATGGATGGGCATTGCTCTGTATTCTTCATACTTTCAAAACTTCCACATTAATGGTAAACCAAATCCAGTTGTAAGCTCCCATGTGAACAGATGGATCTGGGCAGCTTCCTACAGATGCTCATACTGGAAGTGTTCCATCTTATGTAAGGAACTAAAATGGCACACATCCATAAAAGGGAATGCCTGCAGATACTGAAGCTACCTTCAGTCTGCTACCCCCTCCAATTCAGGAAGATATTTTGGGAAATACAGTAACAACAGGTATGATAAAAGATTAAACCATTCCTGTAAATGACCATGAAAACCATTGGGGTTGAATTTTCGCAGCCCCGATCATACCGCTTTAACTTTGGCAAGAATATGGAGAAACTTTCTTGTGTTTATTAAAAACTGATTCACCCTTGAACTCATCAGAAGCCACAAGAAGTTTAAAAGTTTAATGAAGAGAAATTGCAAAAAAACCTAGAAATGCATTTTAAATACAAGCACTTGAAGTAGTCTTACCCTGCAAATATCCATAACTATAGAGAATCTTATTATTTTTACATTTATTTTATTGAAGTCATTTGGTGCCTGTTGCTATCAACTATCCATAGCCAAGTCAATGAGACCAGAGTGAAATATTAAGGACAAGAAGCTTTAAAATAAATAAACTGAAAGCTCAGAGTTGTCCCCAGCTGTCTGTTATTTTCATAGTTAAAGTATTTGCTTGCTGCACTGAGTGACTGTTGCAGTAAGTCAGCCATGAAGATAAGAGACTGATGCTCCAGCTCCCTGTTCTAATGGTGCCGGTGAGTTCGAGCATTCCGGGGAGTATTCAAAAATGAGTAGAAATTATTTTGCTGATTTCTTGAGAGAGACTCAATTTTAGGAACTTGGCTGGGCGGCAGAGTCTGAACGTCTACAAGAGTGATGTGATTGTAAATTTCCAGTCATAGGAATTCTACACAATTTAGAAATGCTTCTTGGTTTGATATGGGGCAATGTAAGGCTTACAGATAAACCTTAGCTACCAAAAGATGAGAACAATCATTTATCACTCTTAGGTAAATGGATGTCTTTGGCTGTTTTGGGGAAACCTCAGCCTTCATTGCCAGATTGGGACAAATGCTAATTATGGAACACGTGATGAACTTGAAGCAGAATACATAATAGCCAAATATTGATCTAAATTGAAGCCCGAACAATGAAGTAAAAATGGCATTTGATCAAACTTATACATTTTTTTGCACTAAGCCAATGATCAATTAGTTGGCTTGTGTAGTTTAATCAGGCTCTGATACCTTGCAAAACACCTTGTTAATGCTATTATCATTTGGTCTTCTCTTACCTGAATTACACACCTTGGAAAGTTGTCAGATACAGACCAGCTTCACAGCAATAGATGTGATGATCACTTCAGACCACAGTTAGTTGATTCATTTTGAGAATAATGCATTGATATCAGCCTATCATCAGCTTCGCTGCTAAATTTATTTAGGCATCTGTAAAATTATTTACAGATTATTGGAAGATTATTGATAATGAGAAATGCATACTGCCTGATGTATAGAATTTCATTCATTTCTGTTCTCGTGCAAATAAAGTGAGATAGATTTAGAAGTAAAATTATTTAGCCTACAGGTGGTTCCCTTGAAGCTCAAGAAAATGTGTCCCATATTTTTTCCAGAGTTCTCCTATTTATTGAGAATTGGTAAACAGAGCTTAAAATCCAAATTTTCAAATGGCAATTACATCCAGAATGAAAATGTTGTAGTAACAGGAATTTGAGAAGTTCATAAATTATTGACAAACTGAGTTTAAGCTAAACTGAAGTATCAGACAGAAAACAGAGCTTACCTAAAAATAAATTAAAAAATTAAAAACCTGAAAAAAAGTAAACTGAAAAAAAGACCCAGAAAATGCTGAGCTAATCACTCTTCCCCGAAGGGCCAATAAATTCATGAAGTTTATTCAAAATGGAGTCCATTAGACTTATGGATATCAAGAGATGCAAGTATAAGGACAAGAAAATAGAACAGAAACAAAAGATCAGTCACTACTTTGATGAATGGCAAGCAGGTTCCAAAGACCAAATGGCCCAGATCTTCTCCTCTTTCTCTTAACTGAGGCCATCTGTGCACTTTCCAAAGACAATAACTTGGTCAACTCATACAATGTTCTACATTGTGGTCTATATTTACCTATGTTGTCACTGGTCTTAAGAGTATCGGAATCATACCCTATTATCTTCATAGGCGGAATACCTTTTACAGGACAACCTATTTGCTTGGATAAAGAAAATGAATTCAATATGAGTGCATAAGATACATACTTGTTAAAAGTCCAGAAGCTAATTTCATAATATTGAATATTATGTAGTGGGGTAAACATTGCTCTTTAGAATCTATCATTGCATGAGTGGAATCACAAGGCAAAGCTACATGCCTATTTATTTTTTTCAAATGAAAACAACTCACACTGACAAAAAAATATTTCAAGCACAATATAAAAGCAAAATCCAGACATCTGGAATTTAAAGAAAACACTGAAAATACGCAGCGGAAAGAGGAATAAAGTTAATGGGCCAGAATCTTGCTGAAAATACCAAATAGAGTTTTATAAGTTTTATAAGGAAGCAAGTCTGGGATTTCAGGAATTCAGAATTCTATCCTAACTAATCAGCATGCCACTAGCTCTGTCCTGAACTACATGTACATAACATAGTTATGCCTAACATGTAATCATAAATCCTGTAAGAAAACCATAAAAAATTGTGGTAGTTACTCAACAGGCCAGAGAACATTTTAGATCCTGTGCCAGATTAGGCTTATTGTTGAAACTGAAACTCAAAAAGTTGCAGCTAGTGGAAAGAGAACGTGCTTTTCAATACAGTTTGTAGGGTTGCAATAGTAGGACAAAACTATGGTCTTGGTTCAATAGAAACACACAGATGTTGGGTAAAATTAAGAAACAGTAAGGGTAAAAAGACCCAGACAGGAGTTATATACAGGCTTCTGAACAGTAGTCAGTATGTGGGATACAAATTACAACGGGAGGTAGAGAAGGCATGTAAAAAGGGCAATGTTACGTTAGTCATGGGGCTTTCCATATGCAGGTAGATTAGAAAATCAGGTAGGTGCTGAATCCAAAGGAAAGGAATTTGTAGAATGCATGCGAGATAGATTATTAAAGCAGCTTGTATTTGCGTACATTATGAGAAGGGGAATTGTAGATTGGGTGTTGTGTAAAGAATCGGATTTGATTTAGGAGCTTAAGAGAAAGGAACCCTTGGGATGCAATGATCATAGTTATAATAGAATTCACCCTTCAGCTTGAGAGGCAGAGGATAATGTCAGATGTATCAGTATTACAGTTGTTATTGCTGTTCCCCTCCATGCTGTGGTGCATTCGGTGGTAACGTCCCTGTTTCTTTAGCATTTTTTTATGAGGCCAAGTTGCTAGCTCAATGCTCAACCCAGCATGGAAGGAAAGCATGCACGGAGCTGGCCAAATTTGAACCTAGGACCACTTGCCTCGAAGTCCAGTGTGGATGCCACTTTACCACCAGTTGATTAGTTACTACGGTGGAGTAAAGGGAATTACAGAGGAACTAGTCAAAGTTGATCAGAAAGGGACACTAGCAAGGATGCTGACAGAACAGCAATGACTGGAGTTTTGGGGAGAAATTAGGAAGATACATCCCAAAGATGAAGAAGTGTTCTGAAGGCAGGATGACACAACAGTGGTTGATGAGAGAAATTAAAGACACCAAAAACAAAAGCAAAAGAGAGGGCATATAATATAGCACATGTGAGTGGGAAATTAAAGGATTGGGTGGCTTTTCCAAACCAACAAAAGCCATTGAGAGAGAAAAGATGAAATATAAAGGACCACTGGATATCAGATTGCCGGAAAATGACACTGCAAAGGTAGTAATGGGGGACAAAAAAATGGTGGATGAACTTAATAAGTATTTAGTGTCAGTCTTCACCGTGGAAAACATGAACAGTATGCCGAAGTTTCAAGAGTATCATGGGACAGAAGTGAGTGGAGTTCCTGTTACTAGGGAGAAGGTGCTTGGGAAGCTGAGTGGGCTGAAGGCAGATAAGTCACCTGGACTTGAGGACTACACCTAGAGTTCCGAAAGAGGTAGCTGAAGAGATTGTGGAGCAATTAATAAATGTCTTTTGAAGGATCATTAGAGCCAGGAATTGTTCCAGAGGACTTGAAAATTACAAATAACACTTCACTTTTTCAGAAGAGATGAAATTATAGGCTGGTTATCCTGGCTTCAGTGGTTGGTAAGATTTTAGAGTTCATTATGAAGGATGAGGGCTCAGGGTACTTGGAAACACATGATAAAGCAGAGCAATGTTGGCATGGACACTTTAAGGATAATCTTGTCTGACGAATCTGTTGGAATTCTATGAGGGAGAAAAGATAGAATAGACAAAGGAGACACTGTAGATATTGCTTCCTTGGTATTTAGAATTCTTTTGACAAGGTGCCACACATGAGGCTGATTAATAAGATAACAGCCCATGTTATTAGAGGAATGATACTAGCATGTATAGATGATTGGCTGACTGGCCGGTGGCAAAGAGAGGGAATAAAACGAGCCTTTTCAGATTGGCTGCTGGTGACTGCTGGTGTTCTGCAGGGGTCAATGTTGGGCCCGCTTCTTTACACGTTATATATCAATTATTTGGATGACTGAATAAGCATTTATTTAGAGGACTAGCATATAAAAGCAAGGATGTAGTAAAAACACTGGAGATGGTCCAGAGGACATTCACTAGAATGATTCCAGGAAAGAAAGGTTCTGCATGAGGATGGTTTAATGGCCTGGGGCCTGTACTCACTGGAGTTTAGTAGAATGAGAAGAAACCTCGTTGTACATTATCAAGCATTTAATGGCACAGACAGAGTAGGGGAAGGAATGATTCCTATCACTGGGGAGTCTAGGACAAAAGGCCACAGCCTCAGAATAGCAGGACTTCTATTTAGAGCAGAGATGAAGAGGAATTCAGAAAAAGCGACGTAACAGACTGTTAATGCCATAAATCAGTGATTTGCTTTGTTATGTCTCCCCTCTCGCTGTGAAACAGGCAGTGATCCACTTTTTCCCTTATAGGGAGAGAGAGAGAGAGCCTTTGGTAAGTCAAATTATCGGGTGAACAATTAGCCTTTGGAGTACTGCAAATCTGTGTCTTTATTGATGCTTTGCTGCACGCTTGAGAGCTTGGTTGAGGGTGCCGATGTTTTTTGCTGTTAGGGGGCGAGGGTGTTGCCTTGCTACTGTTTGTGCATGGGAGGGGCCTTGAGGTTCTAAAATTTAACTCTCATTCATTCTTTGGGGCACTCCTCTGTTTTCATGGGTGTTTGCAAAGAAAAAGAATTTCAGGATGTATATTGTATACATTTCTCTGACAATTAATGCACCTATTGAAACCTATTGAATTTCTTTAGCCAGAGGATTGTGAAACTGAGGAATTCATTGCACCAGATAGCTGTGTAGGCCAAGTCATTGGGTGTATTTAAAGTGGAGCTTGATAGGTTCATGATTGTTAAGGGTGTTAAAGATTATGGGGGAGAAGGCGGGAGAATGGGATTGAAAGGACATGATGGAATGGCAGAACTGACTTCACAGACTGAATGGCCTAATTCTGCTCCTATGTCTTATAGTCTTTTCATCTAGCAGATTTCCTGCTTTCTTTGTTCAAGAAGACAGTGCAATGTATCAGACTGATAATTTTATTGAGGACTTTTATCAGGTGTTCTAAAAAAAGCAAAAAAATGCCAATTAATTAAAACTTGTTGATGATTTGGAAATAGCTCTAGCTTCCAGATAAGTAGATGAAATTAGTTACATACTGTACACTTGGAGTTGGGTCGGCAGTATAGCTCATAACCTTAAGTTAGAAGCTACAGTATTTCAACATGCAACTCAGGAGTCCAGTTAAAGATGCACTAACTTGTGATTTAATACATTTCTTAGAAATTTCTCAGACTTTCATGTAAAGTGATTGATACTGAAAGGATAGGAATTTTGCAAATATCATATTTAACCATGAATGCACAGCAAATAATGTGAATGGGATCATTATCATTCATTTAAGTAGGCAGAAAAGATAAGTAAGTTTGAAGTTGCAAACTGGGCAGGGGAGAGGCAGATAGGACGATCAAAATCTCTCTTGCAAGGTGAAGTGAGGGTTGCCCATGTTACAGACACATCTGTACACTCTAGGTAACATAAAACTAACTTATTTTCTCTTATTCCCAGTTTAATTGAAGGATTGTGTCCTGAACTGTTAACTCTGTATCTCTTTCCACAGATGCTATGCGATCTGCTGAGAACTTCTGCATCTTTTTCTGCTTTTATTTTAGTCTCCTAGTATCTGTATTTATTTACTTTTCAGAAATGTCAGTCCAGTTTGTTTGCCCTATTTCTACTGCGTGCCTTATTTTATCTGGCCACTGAGCCAAGTGGGAAGCTGAAAAGTGATCTTCCCAACTAGGTCAGTGGGAGGCCTTCAAACCTTGGTTTTCAGGAGATATTGAGGTCTTGGTTAAGGAAAAAAGGTGGTGCATAGCAGGGATAGGCAAGTAGGAATAAATAAGGTGCCTATGGAGGTCTAAAAGAAAGCATGAGGGTTGCCCTAGCAGAAAAGGTGAAGGAGAATCCGGAGAACAAATGGACAAAATTGGTCCCCTGGAAGATCTGAATTGTATTCTATTTCTGGAGCCAAAAGAGATGGGCAAGATCTTAAGGAATTTTTGCATTTGTATTTACTCAGGAGATGGACACAGAGTCGATCAATGTGAGGGAAAACAGAAACTACTTAATGGACTCTAAGCACATTACAAAGGAGGAGGTATTTGCTATCCTGAGGCAAATCAGGGTGGATAAATCTCCGAGGTGTTCTCTTGAACCCTACAGGAGGCAAGTACAGAAACTGCTGGGCCCTAGCAGATATTTAAATCATCCTTAGCAATAGGTGATATACCATTGCTTTGAAGGATAATCAATGCTGTTCTGTTGTTCAAGAAAAGTTCTAAAAATAAACCAGGAAATTATAGGCCAATAAGCCTCACAGCCTAGAGTGATAAAGTTATTGAAAGATATTCTGAGCAACTAGATATAGAGGTTTTTTGGATAGATATGAGCTGATTGAGAGTATGCAGCCTGGCTTTGTGCTTTTTGAAAAAGTTGCCAGGAAAGTTGATGAAGCTAAGGAAGTGGATGTTGTCTACATGGACATTTGACAAGGTCCTGCATGGGAGGTTGGTCAAGAAGGTTCAGTTGTTTGGCATTCAAGATGAGGTAGTAAATTGGATTAGACATTGGCTTTGTGGGAAAAGTCAGGGAGTGATAGTAGATGGTTATCATCTGACTGGAGACCTGTGACTAGTGGGGTGCCACAGGGATTGGTGCTGGGGTCATTGTTATTTGGCATCTATGTCAATGATCTGAATGATAATGTGGTTAACTGGATCAGCAAATTTCTGGGTGACACCTAGACTGTGGGTATAGTGAGCAGTGCAGAGCTTGCAGTGTGATCTAGACCAGCTGGAAAATGGCAGATGGAATTTATTGCAGACAAGTGTGAGATGTTCCACTTTAGTAGGACCAACCAGGGTAGGAGTTACACAGTGAATGATAGGGCACAGAGGTGTGTGGTAGAACAAAGGGACTTGGGAATACAGGTCCATAATTCACTGAAAGTGGCATCACAAGTAGATACAGTTATAAAGAAAGCTTTTGCACATTGGCCTTCATAAAATAAGTACTGAGTACAGGATGTTATGTTGAAGTTGTGCAAGACATTGGTGAGGTCTAATTTGGAGTATCATGTATAGTTTTGATCATCCACATATAGGGAAGTTGTAAATAAGGTTGAAAGAGTACAGAGAAAATTTACAAGGATGATGCCAGGTCTGGAAGACCTGAGTTGTAAGGAAAGATTGAATAGGTTAGGTCTTTATTTCTCGGAACATAGAAGATCCTGCGGAAATTTGATGGAGATATCCTAAATTATAAGGGGTATAGATAGGGTAAATGCTTGCAGGTTTTTTCCACTGAGGTTTGTTGGGATTACAACCAGTGGTCATGGGTTAAGGGTGAAAGGTGAAAAGTTTAAGGGGAACATAAGGGGAAACTTCTTCACTCAGAGAGTCATGAGAGTGTGGAATGAGCTGCCAGCACAAGTGGTGCTTGCAAGCTTGATTTCTACATTTAAGAGAAATTTGTACAGATACATGGATGCTGGGTGTATGGAGGGCTTGTGTAGGTCGATGGGAGTCGGCAGTTTAAATGGTTCACCACAGACTGGATGGACTGAATGGCCTGTTTCTCTGTTGTATTTCTATGACATACAAAGAGTACGTGTGGCAGACAGAAATAAATGGACTGCACAACAAAGAGAAAAAGATGAAAAGTCATCTAGACAGTTTGTTGCAGAACAGTTTCAGTCATTCCTGGATGTGAATAAAATGTACAGTATTACGTCTGCACTGTACCACTAGCTACAAATGGCTTTGCAGAAAGGTTTGTCCAGAGTCTGAAAGACACACTGTGCACAATGTCAATGGAACACACTACACTGACACTGAATCAGAAGCGTGATCATTTCCTCCTTGCATATTGTAATGCAGCACATTCCACAAACAACAACACGCCAGCTTTGCTGTTCTCGGGTCATCCCTTGTGCTCACACTTGGATCTCCTCAAACCCAATCTAAGAAGGACAAACAGCTGAGCTGAATTGAGGGTTCCTTGAACAAGAAAGTTTGATGTTTCACTGCTGGTCAAGCAGTCCTAGTGAGAAACTACAGAGGTGATCAAAGGTGGGTATTCGGAAAGGTTAAGGACAGAACTGAACCATCCTCTTACATAGTGAAGATTGTGTCCAATAACATCTGGAGACAACACAATGATCAGTTAAGGAGAGCAAATTCAATTGTTAGAGAAGAAAGGTGTCCAGAGCTGTCAGAACCACTTTCTGCAGTTCTAGAGTCAATTTCTACAACCACTTCAGCGGAGACCCCAGAACGTGAGATTGAGTTTACAGCCACCAGTCTCTGCTGTTGAGAGAAATGTTATCCTACAAGAATACAAAATGTACCATAGCAATTCAATCTTCTGGCCTGAATAGGCAATTTAAAGTTTACTATGCTGTGGATGTCTATATAGTAGTTGTATTATATAGTATACTGTGTGTTCATGTGTGTTTGTGTGAGAGAGAGTATGTGTGTGTGTCTGTTTGTGTATAAACTGAGATGAGATGCATTCTACAAATGTTTGTATATTGAGTTGGAGTTTATAAGTAAGCAAGGAGGAATGTTGTGTATTTCATATTTCAGTGATATTTTTGTAATATTTTAAATACATTGCATGACTAAGCATTCATTGTTTGTTTACATAGTTCATTATAGGCTTTTAAATTTTTAGTTTCCTCTAAAATGTGATATTTTGCGAGAGAGAAGGTGAGAGAAAGAGGAAGAGATGGGGTGGTTGACGGTGGTGGTGTGGAATATGAGAGAGAGAGAGAGACAGAGAGAGCTGTCATTGCATGAAACACTTCACTTTCACTCTTCAGCTATTCAGATATTAGCAGATGCTTTCATCAGAGCTTATAAATGAGTTCTGGGAAATCAAATATTTAGGATTTCATTGTCTGTGAAGCTAATTTTCTCTCTTAGCTTCAAGTCTGTCCCATGTTAATATCAATGCCTCAGACATTAATGCCTTGACCACTTTAACTCAAAATTAATTATGGTGATTTATGTCATCTATTAGAAATCTAACATATAATTCCCTTCAGATTGCTAGATTAGAGAAAAAAAATCTGCCACTGCAGAGTATATCAAGCAAGATAAAGAATGTTATACCACTGTAACACTGATAATTTTATTCGTAAGCATATGAGGAGAATCATAAATTGGAATACTTGACAATACACAAGGAATATGAACATTTATGACATATAAATTAGTCCCATCTGTACTGAAAGGAAGTTAGCTGTTCAAAGATAATCAGAAACAAGTTGAAGCCTTCAAGTTTTAAATTGAGTTTTCAAATGAAGGAAAGGAAAGATCAATATAGCATCATCAGTGATGAGGAAAGAACGTTAACAATTCATATATTTAACTTAGTCAGGAATCACAATCACAGGGTATTTCAAAACACTTTCAGCAAATCAAGTATCTTCACAGTAGAGTTATGTTGTTAGTATGTAAGAAAATGGGAAACTTTTCCTGCACATGGCAACATCTCAGAAGTCCACAAATGTAGTTTGAGAGTTAAAATTTGCCCAGAACATTAGGAGGGATTTCATGTTTTAAAATCACACAAAGCAATCTTTTCTGCCGACTTTAGACAAATAGATTATTAATACATCATCTCATTTAAGAAAGATGACTGAGAAAATCACTCGGTGATCTTGCATAGTCTTGGTACTGTATGAGATTGTCAGTCCAGATTAACTGAAATTATCTGAGTAAATTCACATATTCAGTAACACATATTCACAAGTTCAGGAAGTTATTACCCCTCAATCATCTGGCTCTTGAACCAAGAGAATAATGTTACTCAGCTTCTCTTGCCCCGTTACTGAACTGATCCCACAACCTATTGACTTACTTTTAAGGACTCTTCATCACATGTTCTCAATATTTATTGCTTATTTATTATTATCATTTTTTATTTGCACAGCATGTTGTCTTTTGCACACTGGTTGTCCACCCTGGTGGGTGTAGCCTTTCATTGATTCTATCATGGTTATTGGATTTACTGAGAGTGCCCACAAGAAAACACATCTCAGGTTATACAGTAAATATATGTACTTTGATCATAAATTTACTTTGAACTTAGTTATTTATGACCACATTAATACAGGCATAATGACTGCAAAGTAAAATATGTCATCAGTGGAGTTGCTGAAATCAAATAGAACCTAATCTAACTCCAGGGTCCTCACAATTAATCATTCTGTTCCTAGCTTCAGCCCTCAAGCCAAAATGTATTTGAGAGGATGGTGGAAAGGCAAAAGGTAAAATTAGGGATCCAACACTAACTTAATTGAGTGCCATGCTTCAGAATCAATAACAGAAGTAAGCTGAGAAGAAAATCTTGTGCAATGAAACCTTGTGAGAAGCTGGGGAAGAAATTATCGATCCTTGCTTTATCTTTTGCCACAGGTAATGTTTTGGGAGAATGGAGGCCAGCTAATCTTTTACCATTATTTCAGATTTGTAGAAAAGACAAGCTAAACAAGACAAGCCAGTGAGTCTGACATGAGTGGTGATTAATCATTTAGGTTAGTGGAGGGCATTTTGAGAGACAGGATCAATCAATAATTGGATAGACATGGTCTAATTAGGAATAATCAACCCAGTTTTGTGCATGGGAAATCATGACTGACAAATCTGTTAGAGATTTTCAAATAGGTAGCCACGAGGATAGATAATGGTAGGGCAGTGGATATTGTCTACATGGGCTTTAGCAAGACCTTTGAGAAGGTTGCACATGGCAGGCTAATCTGGAAGGTTAGATCACATGGGATCTAGGGAGAGATGGCTAAATATATTCATATTTGCCTCAATGATTGGAAGCAGAGAGTAATAGTCAAAGGTATTTCTCATAATTGAGAGCTTTGAATAATGGTGTGTCATAGGAGTCTGCGCTGGGACACTTGTACATCCAAATTTTTATATAAATAATGAACATGTATAAGTTAGCATGATACTAAAATAAGTAGCAACATAGACAGTGAAGAATGCTTTTAAAAACTACAAGGGGATCTCAATCAGCTTAGAAAATGAACTGAGGATTGACAATTGGCTTTCTGTTCGGATAAATGTGGCTTGCTACAGTTTTGGGAATTCAAACCAAGACGGGACTTGTACTTGTTAGGCTCCATGGGTGTGTTGTGGAACAGAGAGACTCAGGAGTATAAACATATAGTCTGCTGAAAGAGGTGTCACAGCTAGACAGAGTGGTAAAGAAGACATTTGACACGTTGGTCTTCACCAGTCAGGGCACTGAGTATTGGAAGTGGGACGTTTGTGGCAGTTATGTAAACACTGGTGAAACTACGCTTGGAGAATATGAACAGCTTTGGTTGCCCTATTATAGAAAAAAGTAGAGAAACTGTTTATGAGATTGCAACATTCCAGGGTTTGAGTTACAGGAAGAGTTTGTGCAGACTTGGACTATATTCTTTGCAGTATAGGAGTTTGAGGAGAGACCTTATGGAGGTTTTTAAAGTGATGAACGACATAGATAGGGTTGACACACAGAGTGCTTTTCCTAGTGGAGGGAATATAAAAATAGAGGACTTCATTTTAAGATAATAAGTGATTTATGATTTATGAAGGATCTGAGAGGGCAATATCTTCACACGGAGATTAATTCATATATAGAATGAACTGCAAAGAAAGCAATTGAATTAGGTACCATACAGTTCTAAAGTAATTGGATAAGTACATAGGAAGTGGTTTCAACGGATAGGACCCAAACAGGGATAAATGCAAGTGGCTTGCTGGGCACTACGATCAGTGTGGATGAGTTGGGCTGACGGGCTTGTTTCATGCTGGATTACTCTATGACTGTTACTTTTTTTTTACAAGAAACATCCAATAAAGTTAACAAACTAAAGTTAGACATGTCTCAAAGAAAACCAAAGTGAAGTGCTTGCAACCTTTTTGCACCTCATCCTCATTAAGGTGTCAGATTTAAAGCACCTTGCAGCGATTTGACCTCTCATATATTTGCATAGCAACTGGAGATGTTGGAAAGATATTAGCTTTGCATTTTTGGCAGAGCTTGTTTGATAATGTTATTTTAATTTTGCATATTTTCCACCTTCTAATTTTTTCCTAATAATTTTTGTTCAGAGTCCAATGCAGTGCTGCTCTGCAGAAGTTGATTTGAAACTTCAAATAAAAGGCATTTTATTAACATAATAATTTAGTAATTTGGTAATAAGTTTACTATTACCTCACGTACTGGGGTACAATGAAAAACTTGTCTTGCATACTGTTCATGCAAATCAGTTCATTAAAATAATACACTGCAGTACTACAAGGCACAACAATAAGTGTTAAAGTTACAGAAAGAAGTGGAGTGCAAGATCACAACAAGGGAGATTGTGATATCATGAGCCCATTTTATTGTACTAGGAAACCATTCAATAGTCATAGCAATGGGATAGAAGCTGTCCTTGAGCTGGGTGGCATGTAATTTCAGACATTTATATCTTCTTCCCTATGGGAGAGTGCAGAAGAGAGAATATCTGGAGTGGGCAACATACGCAAAATGCTGGAGAAACCCAGCAAGTCAGGCAGCATCTATGGAAGGGAGTAAACTGTTAACGTTTCAGTCCTAATGAAGGATCCAGTTCCTCTCCATAGATGGTTCCTGACTTGCTGAGTTCCTCCAGAATTTTATATACATTGCTTAAGATTTTCAGCATCTGCAGAATTTCTTGTGGTTATGCCTGGGTGGGTTGGCTCTTTGATTCTGTTGGCTGAGACAATGAGAAGTGTGGACTGAGTCTGTGGAGGGGAGGCTGGTTTTCATGACTTTTCCACATTTCCACAACTCTCTGTAGTTTTCTGTAGTCTGAGGCATTGAGGTTGCATCCACTTACAATGCTGTTTATGGTGCTTCAATAAAAATTAGTGAGAGTCAATGGGGACATGCAAAATTTCTTTAGTCTCATGAAAAATAGGTGCTCTGGTGCACTTCCTTTGCTAAGGTGTCTAAGTGGCTGGATCTGGATAAGCTATTGGTGATTTTTCACTCCTAGGAACTTGAAGCTTTCAACCCTCTTGATCTCAGCACCAGTAACATAAAGAAAAGCATGTGCACTGTCCCCTTTCCTGCTCACAACTGGCTCATTTGTTGAGAGAAGCGTTGGTGTGGCATCATGCTACTAGGGTCTCTATCTCCTTCCTGTATTCTGACTCATCATTCCTTGGGATTTACCCCATTATGACATCAGTTGCAAACTTGTAGATGGAGTTAGAGCAGAATTTTACTGTGTAAACATGAGTGCAGATGGAGTAAATGAGGGGCTGAGGATGCTGCTTCTTGTCAATGGTAACCTTCAAGATAACAATGGTGTAGGGTTTGGCACTGATAATGATATTGATTGGGAGGGAAGACTATCCCTTTTTGATGTAGTCATTGCCTGACAGTTTTGCAGCACAATCATTGTTTGGTATTATCAATTCCAGTCTGAAAGTTATCTAGTTCTGGAAAGTCATGGGTTATTGAAGAACTCTTATTAACTCTTTTTAAAAACTAATCTTGCAGTGTTCTCTTAATTCTCTTAACCAGAAATAAACCTACAGGTTTAGCAGTAGAATTAGCATTGATTTATTTGTTTATTGTTAAATTAGTCGATGGGATGTCTATTTCATCACCATAAAGTAGGAGCAACACATTGATTTCTAAAATAATAAATTCTACTCATCCACTGTTTAGTTTTTATGTGATAGCTAAATTCTACTTGCAGAAAAATATTCAAATAGCTGAAAAGTTCTCAATTACTTCATGAGAACTGTGCAGGGGGTGTTAATGGAAGACACATTGGCATTCTTTTCCTGAGTTGCACTGCATGTCAATACCACACATGAACTTCCTTGAACCGTCATGTCTATTGAAGCAAGATAATCAGTAGTCTTGCCCATATATAGCATGGCAAATACTGGAATATTTCTATCCATGTATTGCACTGAGAGATGAAATCTGATATATATTATTTATTTTGGCACTTGTCTTCGAACAGACTCTAAGCAGGTATTTGTTGAGGATATTTTGTCTCCAACATTTGTATATTGATGTTTGCCACAATTTGTGAGGTGTTCTTCTGTCCCCACATGGATTCATGCTAAATGTGACTATTGTCAAGAAGGCAAATGCTTAAGATGACATGGTAAGGGGAAAGCTCTCTTGTTTACTAAGCTCCTCCTTCTACTCATCACATACAATTTTTCAGAGTCAGTTGGCAAAATTGCTCCACATATTTCTCTTGAGAAACAACAGATTAAATTTAAAAATGGTATGAGAGGCAATGGCCAGAAGTCACTCAAGGCTCTCAGTCTGTCAGGTTGCTTATTAGAAGAACTATGCATTTAAGTCTACATCCTATAAAGTTAAAATAGCCCAGAGCTTTTATTAACGTGATTCAGGGATAAGCATTAAACACAACAGAGCATAGAGCTTATAGTTCAAACATTAAACAGAGCTCTTCTATATCTAAATATGAGAGTTCTCATTTTAACATCTCATTTGAAAGATGCCACCAAGTATTGTGTGGAATTCTGTGAATGTTGCCGTGAACCTAGTTTCTGAGCTCCACTTTCATGAAGCTACAATCATACAGTAGAGTATGCTACCACTGAGAATGCAGTATAATAGGCAATGAGCCAAACCCTCAGCTGGGATACACTTCACTCAAGATAAACCAAGGTACAGCCTGCACTCCTCAAAACTCCCCCAGAATTTCCTTTAGCTCATGGACCCTTTTTAAAGGTCATGCCCCAGCAATCTGCAAGGAATCAACAGGCTTTATAATGACTTTTAAAAAGGGTCCATGAGCTAAAGGAAATTCTGGGGGAATTATTCATACAAGGACACAAATAGGATGGAGAGTGGTTAGGCCAAACAATGATAAATATCTCTTTGACTTACAATCCACAAATTTGGATTCAATCCTTAAAGTTTTTTTGGAAATATTAGTACTGATGAAAAATCTTTGACCTAAAACATTATTTCTCTTTCCACAGATGTTGCTAGACCAATCAAATCATTCCAGTATTGATGCTTTAATTTCCAGTATCTGCATTTTTTTAGATTTATTTAGTTTGATTTTCATTTTTAGAACTGAAATTTTTGTTTCAGAGAATTCTACTGATTAAAGTGCTGATAAACCCAGATTTTTTCCTATCAAAGTATCTTTGCGTGATTACAGTCAAAATGTGAAACAGGATGAACTTCTCTTGAAAGGGCAGTGGGCTAATTCACTGGCTCGAAAGTGAGAAAAAGCATTTCACAGACATCCAGCAAACAGACAAGTCTAGTGTGAAGACTCAAATTTAGGAGTAAAGGTGGGAGAGGGGTGCATAGTTTGTTATATAAATCATATAATTAGTGGCAAGATTTGCGATATAAAAAAATTCGGCAGGATGTAAGGAATTGTGAACAGGCCCAGTATTCATGAAAATAGACTTCACTTGAGTAATAACCCTCAACCAATGCTTGAAGCCAAGTCAAGAGAACTATACAGAAAAAAGCAACACTGGGTTAAAGGAATATGCAGATAATTATTGATGTTATATTTCTAACTATAATGAACCATTAACAGTGTTTTTGTGAGCTTTGTCTGGTTTTATCTCATTAGGTTGAATTTATTATGATTATTAGGGAGATCGTAGACAACTACCTACATGGCAGCAGCCATGGGCCCATAGATCAGTACATGGGATTATCATATGTTAATGCAGCTGCTTCTTACTCCTAAAAGAATTTAGTGAATGGGAAGAAATTCTTCTGGATAACAGTGATGTGGTAGTCGCATTTTAGCAGAGAACGATTTAATCAACAACGGAACATCAGTAATGCAGAGAAAGGTCGCAGAGGAAGACTGGGGTGACAAAGGATTTTTAAAAGAGATGTTAGAGGAAAGATAAGAAAGAGATGTCAGGGAAAGAAAGGAGGTAAGTAAATGCAGGTAAATGCAGAAAGAAGGGAATGCAAAAGAAATAGTGTGCCTGAATTGTAGTGATTTAAACGATGAAGTCCATGAGCTACACAGGAAGCTTGAAGCAGGTTCTGATTATTCAGTGTGTGAGCAAGAGATTGAACAGCTTCAGTAGAATCACAGAGGCAGAAATATATTAATGATTCTTTGAAAAGGGGTGCAACATGTGGTGCAGGAATTCAGAAAAGGAAATTATGGAATGTAATGAGAAAGGTGTTGGTAGCATAGGGCAAGATGCCCAGAGAGAGATGTAAAACAACTCCAGTGGTAACGATGAAATTTACACTTCTCTGGTATTAAAGAAAGTAAGAAGCAATTTTGGATTCCTCAAATGGGGAGAAAATATTGAAGAATGTTTTTTTGTGAGTGGAAACAATACATATAATATAGATTTTGATAAATCTGAGGAAAAAAAGATTCTATTTTTCATTCTGGTGGAGCAGTTCTGCTGAACCCTCAGTGACTTGGAACATGTTAAACAGTGAATTGGGGAAGAGATCACCCACTTAAGGTCATGGCACAAAATATTCAGGGAAAGAAGGAATATCTAGAAGAATTTTATAGAAGCTTATGGCATGTTTACAAAGCAAAAAAAAAAGCAGAGAGTTGGATTAGAATCAATTGCCAGATTGTGGTGTTTGACAATCCACAGAACCTACTCTAATGTAGCCATGACGAGACTGGATTTATAAGGACACAAGTTTGAGCTGAGCAGGCCGATTGTACTTCGGACAAGAAGTTGGTCAAGTGGGATACAAACAGAAAGGAGGGAATAAAGGAAATTAAATCATACACAGGAAAAGACCCAGCCCCTAAAGAGGGCATCAGAGGCAGTGGTAATATGAAGGAACCAGTTTAGAAGAACTTCCAAGTGCAGAGAATGATAAAACTGCAGTGTCTAGCTATTTGTCTTGGGATTACTGTGTGCTAAGGGTAAGGACATAGAAAGGTTCTTGGGAACAGATCCAATAGTCTGACTGGCCTAAAGCACGGTGAAGGTGGTCTAGAGGAAAATGCAATCCCATCTAAACAAGGTAGAGAGAAATCTAAATTAGAATCCTCTTCATCCTCTGGACAATGAAGGAGCAGTACTGTCTCTTGTGCCCGCCCAATTGACACAACCATAGAAGAATGATCATAGATTTAATAGTCAGAAAGAAGACAGGGAATATCTTTTTAAAACAGAGGCAACACATACATGTGAAGAATTTGCAGAATTCCAGCTAGTGGCAAACCCTAAGTTTAAGAGAATTTCCAGGGCAAAGAAGGATCTTGCTGGTGCAGTATCAAAGCTCTTCCATATACAAATGATGCCATCTGCAGCAGAGTGGGCACACTAACAAAACAGCATGAGGGGAAAGGAACATTGTGATCAAACTGAATGAAAGCAAGTAGCTTGTTACCAGATTAGATTGATCATTGCATGTGGAAGGACTTCGTGGGGTTATGTGTTCTGCTGGTGACCAAAGAAAGGTGAATGGTTTCAGGAGAGAGAAGCACTCATGAAGAAGAGGGAGTGGGGTAAAAGCTATTAAAGAGGAGGAAGGTACAACACTTTCCCAATGAATAGAATCATATAAGAATAATAGGAGCAAAGGTAGTAGTTTGGGGTAGGTATCAAAGAAAACTCCTCGAATGTGATATAATTTCATTTTCCTTTAAAATTATATAATTAACATTAATTAAAATACAAATGTTTGTAATTAAAATTATTAAAAAATATAAATTTCCTTTAAAATAAAGACCATCATGTGCTTTAAGGCCTCTGGTACACAAAAACACACTGATTTGTCTTTTATGAAGGATGACAATGATTGGAGGACAGTACATATGAAGATTTCAGCTTGAGTCCTGGAGTCACCATTATAGTCAAATTAATTAGCAGTATAGCATATTCCATGACATGCACAGTATAAGATAGCTCTGCTGAGCTTTAGTCATCTCTGCTGAGGACAAAAAGAGTAAACAATTAAGATCGCCTTTGAAGGGCAGTAGTACATCTAGTTATGTCTACCGCTTGGATTCCATAATGGTCTATCAGTTCTCCATCAGCGTATAGATAGATGAGTGTTTGGAAGGATTTGCTGGGACTGTCTCACAGAAACTGTTGAGAAATAAAGGGGATTCAAAAGGAGTTGCTGCAGGTTCTGTCAGGATGTGGACTAAAAGTAAATGCTAAAATGGTTCCTATAAGCCAAAAGAGGGCCATCTTAATGCAACTAAAGTGAAAGAAGGTTTCAGTTTTAAATTTTCTTAAAGTCTAATTGGAGATTTCTGCAGGAATAATCAGAACTCTGTATGCATTAAAACAGAAATCAGCTAAATGACACAGGATAGAAGAGTACTACACGTTCAAGGAAAAGATACAATCAGCTCAACTATGTGAATAATGAAATAATTTTGGACTGGAATGTGCAGCTACAGAAGTTTGTTTGCAAACTGTATTGTTATCATTGGCACTTGGGAATTTCAGCTTGATAGAACTGTCTTCTCAGACATGAACTCAAAAGAAATAATATATGTATCAGGTGAAGAACATCAATTAGTACCTCTTGGATGATTATGTATTTTACAGTTCCCCTGAAAATTGGTCAACAACCCAACATGATTATTGATGTAAGGAAGGGGTTCCTAGCCTAGCCCCACTATTGGTAGGTGCACTGTGTAATTAGGATCAAATGAACTGAAGGTAGAATTACTGAATCATCAAAGCCCTATAAATTATTTGGGAAAGGTGGGGAAAACAGGCTCAGTATCAGAATCAGGTTTACTCTCACTGAAATACAGTATGTCATGAAATTTGTTGTTTTGTATCAGCTGTACAGTGCAAGTCATAAACCATAAATTATAATAAAATAAATAAACAGTGCAAATAACAAGGAAGTGTTCATGGATTCATGAACTATTTTAAAATCTGATGGAGGAGGGGAAGAATTTGTTGCTAAAACACTGAGTGTGGGTCTTCAAGCTGCTGTATCTCTTCACTGATAGTAGTAATGAGAAGAAGACATGTCCTGACTGGTGAGAGTCCTTAATGACCGAGGCACCACTGTTTGAAGATGTCCTCAATGGTAGGTTGGCTTGTATTGGTGGTAGAGCAGACTGAGTCTACAACTCTGCAAGTAATTTCGACCTTGTGCATTGGAGTTTCCATAGCAAACAGTGATGCAACCAACCTGAATGTGCTCCTTGGTACATCAGTAGGAATTCCTTCAAATTTCCTCAAACTCCTAACAAAATAGAGACACTGTTATGCCTTCTTCATGATAGCATCAATGTGTTTGGACCAGGACAAATGCTCAAAGATGTAGACATCCAGGAACTTATAGCTGCTCACCCTTTCCACTGCTAAGCCCTTAATGAAGTTTGGTGTGTTTTCTCCCAACTTTCCCTTCCTGAAGCCGTCACTCAATTCCTTGGTCCTGCTGATGCCTAGTCCAAGGTCTTTGTTGAAACACCAGTCAACAAGTTGACTTATCTCACTCCTGTACACCACCTCCTCAGCATTTGTGATTCTGCCAGCAACAGTGATATCATTGACAAATTTATGGATGGGGTCTGAGCTGTACATAGCCACACCTAGAGTAGAGAGACTAGTGCAGTTGGCTAAGCATACATCTCTGAGATGTACCTGTGTTGATTGTCAGAAAGGAGGAGACATTATTACAGCAGGGGAGATGCTGGAAACAGAAGGAAGATTTTTGAAGTGCAATCACCCACGGGGAAGTGATGTTATACAGAATAGGGTTAAAATATATATTAAAAGGATTAAAAGCAGATGGGATGTGGAACTTGGAAACCAGGTAATAATAAAGCAATATTTTATTTACCATAAGACAGGAGCAAAATTAGGTCATTTGGTCCATCGTATTTGCTCTACCATTCAAACATGGCTAATTTATTATCCCTGTTAACCCCATTCTTCTGGTTTTTTTCCCATAACCTCTGACACCATAACCAATTTTATATCTATCAACCTCCACTTTAAATATTCCAAATGACTTGGCCTCCATAACCACCTGTTGAAATGCACAGGCTCACCACCCTCTAGCTAAAGAAATTCCTCCGCACCTCTGTTCTAAAAGGATGTTCTTTTATTCTGAGCCTGTGTCCTCTGGTCGTAGACTCCCCCACAATAGAAAACATCCTCTCCATGTCCAATCTATCTAGGCTTTTTAATATTCAATAGGTTCCAATCAGATTCCCCCTCATTCTTCTAAACTCCAGAGCGATCACACATTCCTCAGACAGTATGGTATCCCTGCTCACGAATCTCCGCTGGATCCTCTCCCATGCCGGCACATCCATTCTTGGATATAGGACACAAATTGGAGTACTCATTGTACTCCAAATGTGATCTGATCACATCAATGTCAGGATCTAAAGCCTCATTCATCTGTCATTGAAATGGTGGTATTATCTGAGTGAGAAGCCAGAAATATTACCTGCAGTTGCATTTGAGAATCTCCCTGAATTCCAGAAAATCAAGGATGTATATCAGCTAGCGAAACACCATTTAAGAGGATGGTGATGCAAGTGATTAGAAGCAATGAAGGGAAAAGCCCAATTTCCAACACAAAGCAAAAATGCACAGTAAAACTGCAAATGAAATGAAAATGCAATTATCTTGTTGAAGAAGGTCGCTCGGTAGTAGTGCTTTGAGACCTACAATGGAAGGTGTATCAGAATGAACAGTGGTAGCAGCAGCTGAACCAGTAAGAGTGATGACCATAAGGAAGCAAAAAATGTAGATTCTTTCTTCTTTAATTAATTTTTTTGAGTTTCTACAATACAACAAAACCATCAACAAAATGGAGATTAATACAGTGCAAAACAAATGTGTCTAATATATAATTCATAACAATAAGGAAAAAGCACCCAAAATAAAATCACATAAATTTAATGTCCTCCCTGCCCTCCTACTACAGATCTCCAGACCAACCATTTCAATGTGTAAAAGAAGAATTAATTGGCGCATTTGACTCCACACAGCTGTCAATATATATATAAAAAGAAAATATAATGGCTACTACCAAAACTACAATGTAATTTACATTATAAAATGCAAAACTTACAGAAAAACAAAGCTGAAAGTAAGGGATTATAGCACATAAAAAAGGTTAAACTTAATCTAAAGAGGTGTGATGAAAGTATTCAAGAAAAGGTCCCCACACCTTATGAAACTTTATGTCCGAATTGAGATGTGAATAATGAACCTTTTTGAGGTCTAAGCAGGACATAATATCACTAAGCCATTGAGCATGAGTGGATGGGGCAACATCTCTCCACCCAAGAAGAACTAACCATCTGGCCAAGAGAGGCAAAACATAATGTTCAACGTTTAGTTGGACTCAAATGCATGTCTACTTCACCCATGGTGCCGAAAAGAGCAATCAGAAGGTTAGGTTCTAAGTGGCAATTAAGAATATGGGATAAAGTTAAAAAAACTTCTCTCCAGAATTTCTCTTGACTAGGACAAGCCCAGTACATATGCATAAGAGAAGCCTCACTCCCTTTACACTTGTCACAAATGGGATTCATGTCAGGATAAAACTGCGATAATCTAGTTTTAGACATATGAGCCCTATGCACAAACTTAAACTGCAAAAGGCAGTAATCAGCACATAAAAAGGTTGAGTTAACTGACTTAAGAATTGAATCCCAAACTGCATCAGATAAAGAAATATTTAAATCATGCTCCCAGGCAGTTCTAATTTTATTGAAGGGGCACACCTCAAGATCACTAACTGATCATGAATAGTAGATATTAAAACTTTACCCAATGGATTAATACAAAGAAACAGATCCATAATGTTTTTCTGGGGTATCTCAGGAAAGTTTGATATTAAAGGATTAATGAAATGTCTAATTTGAAGGTACCTAAAGAATGAGGTTAAACTTTACAGACAGTTGTTGAAAAGTTGCAAAACGATTATCTATGAAAGATCTTTAAAGTGCCTAATGCCCTTTCTGTACCAATCATGAAATGTTGAGTCTTGCATAGAAGGTAGGAAAAGATGGTTGTGTAAAATAGGACTAGAGAGAAAGAAACCATGAAAGCCATTATATTTTATGAACTAAGCCCATATTCTCAGAGTGTGTCTAATAAGAGGATTAACAATTAGTCTAGGCAAGTGACAAGGAAGTGCGGATGCAAGAAGTGCAGAAATGGAAAGATCCTTACTCGAGTTCAATTCCATTGCCACCCATTTTGGGCAGTCAGACTGATTATGAAAGAATGACCAAAAAGTAAGACAACGAATATTGGCTGCCCAATAATATAAACGGAAGATAGGCAAAGCCATACCGCCTTCCTTTTAGATTTTTGAAGGTGAGCTTTATTAAGTCTGGAACGTTTGCCCTTCCATAGATAGGACAAAATAATAGAATTTAATGAATCAAAAAAAGCTTTAGAAATAAAAATTGGTAAAGATTAAAATAAGTATAAAAATTTAGGAAGGATATACATTTTAATAATATTAATTCAACCTAGCAGAGACATAGACAAGGCTGACCATGGTGACAAACTCTGTTTTGTAGAATTTAAAAGATTAGCAAAATTTTCTTGAAAAAGGTTCTTGAATTTCTTTGTTACTGTAATACCAAGGTAAGTGAATTGATGATTAACTACTTTAAAATGGAGGTCATGAAATACTAATGCTTGTGCTTTTCTGTTGTTTGGGAAGAGTTCATTCTTGTGTAAATTAAGTTTGTAACCAGAAAGCTGACTAAATTTATTAATAAGTAAAATCATTGGGGATAAGGAAGTAGTCAGCTTTGATATAAAAGGTAAAAGATCATCGGCATAAAGAGAATCTTTATGCTCAATACCTCTTCGCCAAATCCCCCTCAATTCAGCACAGCTACGAAACGTAAAGAATGCAGATTCAATATTCAGGAAGGTATTAGACAAGCTGGAAAAGGGTTTTTTTTTTTGAAAAACCGCATGAGTTAATGACAGAGAGGCCCATGAGAATTCCAGACCACATATTAGTACCTGTTCAAAGAGAAAGATAAAAGCAACTCCAGAGAAATTGCTGGAAACGTTGGCAGAAAACATCAAACCATTTGGATAAATTTAAAGTCACATAAACCACAGGAGAGAAACAATAGGGATCGGGTGAAAGTAAGGACATTCCCATTCATAGACATGTGTGACCTGCTGTTTAAGAAACTGTACAATAGTGTTAAATGCTTGCCCAATAGTGTCGGTGGTACAATTACCCAAGGGAGTAAAATGTGAATAAAAGGGAGTAAAATGGTTTCATGTGAATAAAATTAAACCATATAAATTCAAATGAAACACAAAGAGTGAAAGAAATATGGTGGATGATGGAAAAGTATAATATATAATATACTGAATATAATCCAGTGAGACTCGGCAAGAGCCAGTGAGACTGATAGAAAAACACTGGTGGCAGAGGGCCAAACAAGAAGATATAAGTAACAAGACAGAAAATGCCAGAATTGAGTCTCAAGCCACTGCATATGCTGGAATCCGGAATGAAAAATTAACCACTGGAAGAACTCAATGGGTTAAGCAGCATCTTGGGATGGTAGATGTTATGGGTCGAGGCCATGATTCAGTACTGATATGACTTGAAAGTTTGCAACCACTGTTGAAATTGCAGAAACAATTGCCAAAGAATTCCACCCTTTGCCAGGCAGAAAAGTGATGGTGACCTGTAGTTAGAATGGAGCAGTGAAAGTTTTCTTTTGGAAACGTGGAACATATGGGTTGCAAAGAGTTGTTCCAGATGTAATCACACACACACACACACACACACACACACACACACACACACACACACACACACACACACACACACACACACACACACACACACACACACACACACACACACACACACCGTCCCTGCAAGAAGACAATGTACCAAACTTACTAGAAGGAAGTTCATGGCAAATTTAGAGCAAGAAGTAAGAGTGTTCCACCCAAGCAATATCTGCACAGGGAATGAAATTCTCAGAGGAGGTCACCTACACAATACTATTACCACTAAGGAGAAGGCAGAGTTAATTTGTACAGGTTGGTTCCTGAATACACTAAACAAATTACATTTTTAAGCAAAATTTGGTTTGGAAGACTACCATTTACTAGAAGAAATGTCCATGCAAGTACTCTGAAATCAGACTTGGAAACACTATAATAAACAGAATGAAATCATGAAAGATGTCTACACTAGTTTCACTGGATAAAAAATACATGTGCACATTAAACCTGGTGCCAACCCACAAAAGGCACATCTTGACTGGGGCCAAATGTAAAAGAAGTTGGTTAAAATGAAAAACAGTGAAAATGACTCACAGTGAACGGTAAATCCCAACCATGATAGTACCTGAGTCTGACAAGACAACTGCATTATCAAACAGTTACATGTGAACAGCCAATTGGGCAGTTAATGATGAGTAGTAATACTCACTGCTGACATCACACCATCTATATGCAGGCTTGCCGGAAGCCGAGATTTTCATTGTTAATTTTTTCCGAATTTGACACTGATGAACAGAGCAATCGGTAACTCAGCATCACTGCACATAAATATCTGAACATGTTTACCATATTCTCAGTTCAAAGTTCATTTACTATCAGTATGTATGTTATACAACCTTGAGATTTATCTGCTTACAGGCAGCCACAAAACAAGAAACACAAAATAACCTAATTTAAAAAAAGAAATATCAACACCTAATGTGCAGAGAAAAAGGAAAAAAAACACAAATCATGCAAACAAATTGAGTCCATACATCTGATTCTCCAGAGCAGCCAGAGTAGGCCCAAGCCTTGGTGTCAGGTCATCATATACTGGGGCAAATTGCCATGAAGCACGCAGACACGAAGCACAACAGCCAGAGTGGTTCACAGCTTCAGCACCATGGAGAGAGGAATAAACATCACTGAAGAGTGGGCAAAATTGGCCCAGCTCTCATCTTGGGTCCAACCTTGTCTTTCCATTCTATCTGGGCAAAATCAGGCTCTCACTAATGATGTAGTCCACCTTGGTCAAACTCCTGCCTAAGTAAAAGGACAATCTTCTCTCACTACAGCTAATACAGAAAATAACCTATGGGATTTGGAGGAAGTTCAAAAAAGCCTCCACCACCACTTAAATTCCAACTTTCTTCCATCCATAGCAGCCTCCAAAATGAAGAAATGGGCAGTTTTGTGTGTATAGGAATTGTATACTTTTCCAAACAAAACACTGTTGTAAATGCTTTGCTCAAATTGACACCTGAATGTTCTGATGCTGCTAATGAAAGCACAATGTTCATATTCCTAGCATGGTTAATGATATTGTTCTTCAGGATTTGAGGTATTGGTGTTATGAAAACCAAGTGCTAAATCTGTTTTGACAAAATTTTTAGGTTTTACTTCATTTAAAACAAATGTTGCAAGCCTGTTTGTACATTCCAGGAACAGAGCGGTTCTAATAATTCCATCAATAGAAAATTCAGACTTCTGATACATTAATTCTCAAGGCAATGTATTGATACAATGATTCTCAAGTTTCTCTAGTGATACCTCAAGCTGTGCCTGTATGAACACAAATGCAGCACTGTAATGGTTGTAATACAACTTCTATATTACAAGAACGTTGGAAGCAAGAGCATGGGATAGACATTCCCAATATTCTGAAAACATAGATTTAGATTAATTATTTCCAGTACATACCAGAATTGTAAACATAAACTCTTTTTCTGAAGTTTCACATCTTAACCATGTGTTGATAAAATTTTAAACTGGTGACATTATGCATTTAGCCACTGCACTGACAACATCACTATTACAGACGAAAGAGGAAAACAGAAGCATCTGGAAAAAGTGTCAAAGAGAATTAGTTTATGGTTTGGGTCTTCAACCTTTCCACAGATGCTGCCTGACCTGCTGAGTTTTCTAGCACCTGTTTTTCCCCACATTTAGAGCTTTTGAATTAAAAAAAAATCATTACAGGCACAGATGTCTCAGAAACAGCATAAGTGTCAATTTCCACCAATCTTTTAAAGCAGAAAGCCAGAAAAATACCATGGATAGTTCTAACCTTAAGTAATATATGGCGCAGATTTGATGGTATTCACCATTCTGACGAGAGTACATTGAGCTCCATACTTGGCCATAGAATACAGACTAAGAAACAGCACTACTGCATTGTGAAGAGGGAAGGTTAAAGCATTGATTTCTACTGTTACATAAACATGAGGTCACTCTAGCCTCTCGTAACCATAAGAGAGTCATAACAGTGAGATTCTAAAACAGCAGTATAACACATCAGAGATAAATAGGTTAAATACAAGCTCCAGTGGTAAGTCTTCCTGAAGTAATTGGGCTAAATAGTTTTCACGAGTTACTAACACGGAAATAACTTTTCTCCCATGGGAACTTTCTCAACAACCAAATGCTTTGCGTTTGATTCCATTTTTCTTCATGTGATGACCTGATAGTTGAGATTAGTTCATTTCCAGCTGCTTTAGTACTAGACTTACTTGTTATTCTGGGATAAACTTCAGATATACATCCAACATTCCTTGAAAATACATTACCGAGTAGCCTAGAGAACTGGCCAAACTCCATTTCACTTCAGTTGCAAATATAAAAAACAAGTGAATAAGATTACCAATAACACCAAGGATAGGTTCCACAAACCAATAAACCTTACAAGGAAGGCAAAGCTGTTCTAAACTCCTGGGATAGAATCAGTGAGTATTTGAGGTGTGTGTGTATGAGACAGAGAAAGAGACAGAGAGAGACAGAGAGCAAGAGAGAGAGAGAAATCTAAAATTTATAGAAATCCATCCTCAATATAGCATGCAGTTGTTACGAACCCCGTAATTGGGTCACTTACCAGCAAAGATAGAGAGGTGCGTTGAAGTCTAATGGTACTATTTTTAACAGTATTTATTAGTAAAAATACACAAAAATAATATCAATGCAAACATACAGATAATATACGTCATCAATACTAAATCTAAAAGTGCGGGTACAATAATAATCACTAAGAAATAAGCTCTATTGTTGTCTAGGGGATAATGTATTGTCCAATGGAAATATAAAAGTCACTCAGTTCATTCAGGCTGCAGCTTTTTGGTTGGAGAGAGAGACAGATTTTTGAAACTTGCTGGCTTTTCCTTTCATCCGATCTTGATCCGTATTCGTCCTTTAGCGAGGCCTTCAGGTGTCAATCAGGTTGGGATGATGCAATCCCTCAACCAGCCCACTCTGGTCATTCCCTGAGGGCTTCAATGAATAGTACAGTACTCAATACACAATTCCGTCTCCAAGAGACAATGGCCATTATCCGTGGCTTTGTATCGCTAAGGCCAGGACACACATTCCAAACCCTTGTGGATTCTTCATGTCTCTCTCTCATTTCCTGGGTCCCAGACCCAAATTAATAGCGATCTTATGATTCTCAAAAAGGAGGGGGCTACTTTGTACCCTTCGGCCCCTCAGAGTTGTGGCACATTCGTAACACAGTCAAGCATTGAATATGCATTTTCCTTCATCTCTATTGACTTCCAATGCAATTAAATTTTGGGAATACCATGTTGAAAACCAATAAAGGAATATCTTGATGAAAGAGACTAAGGATGAACTGAAGAATTTTCACCACTTAGATTTAACAGAAATCAAGGAGGTCTCTTTGTATTTTGTAGGATGACTGGTACATTGTGTCCCTTTAAAAAGAGAAAAGATTTTTTTTCTTTTCATAAGAACACACTTCTATTTTTTATAATAGTTCATTATAATTTGAGAGAGAAGTTCATGGAACAGATTATTATAATAATAGCAGAAGTGTGTTCTTATGAAAAGAAAATTTCTGACCCCCACCCGAGCAGGCTTCAAAACAAAATATTCTGAATACAGCATTGAACTAAAGTTTTTAGCAGATATGTATAGTTTAGCTGTCTAAGACTCTTGCAAGGTACTGAAGTAATTTTATCTATTGCACTGTAATGATGACACAAAAAATTCATGAGATATGTCAGTGATGATAAATCTGATTCTAATATGGGTCTATATTGTGGACTGGGAATGGGAAGAGGGCAGGAAGAGGGGAATCATGTTTGGGAAATGGAGAAGAGAGAGCAGGAAGCACCAGTGAGACATTCTGTAAAGATCAATAAACTGATTGTTCGGAATCAAATGACCTTACCTGGTGTCCAAGGACAGGATGTGTCTCCACCCACATTACCCCTCCTCCAGCATTCCTTCTCCACCACCTGTCCCACATTCCTCCTGTGGCACTCCCACTCACTACTCCCAACATTTTTTTTTGCTCCCACCATATTGACAAACTCACTCTCTGTTTCACGTTGACAAATACAATGCTGTGCAGAATTCATAGGCACATTAGCTACAAGTCTTAGATTTTTGCACAGTGCTGTACAGCTGCCTTATTTCAGGTGTTGTATCAGAATGGAAAACGCTGGATTTCTGGCATGTACCATTTTAGTTCTGTTAGATGACTGTTATTACACAGGTGCACCATTTTTTGCCAAGAATCTAAGCTGAAGAGAGACGTGGTAAATGGAATAAGAAAATTATGGTGTCTTGGATACTTGAAAGCATTCATGATTGTGTTATGATTCAGGTATTGATCTGATACTCCTCTTCATTGAGGGTCATCGTTGCATCAATCAGAATTCACTAAGTTGATAATTTATAGATTAAAAAAGTTAGTTAAGGACGGCAATCATTGTGGCAGAAATCAATCTGGTTCATGGATGTCCTTCAGGAAAGGGAATCCTCTTGCTTACCTTACTTTTGCCTACACATAGCTCCATCCAGCACTACTGAGTTAATGCTGGTGCTATCAGAGTGGTTTTGTAAACTGCTTAGATGAGAGCAATTGTTCTTAGATCAAAATTAGACTTTGAATGCAGTAAGATACAGGCTGTGAATATTGTGTCTTGGATTCTTAAAAGCATTCATGATTGTGTAGTAATTCAAGTTATGATCTAATACTCCTGCTTTATAGAGGTTCAATCATTACATAAATAAACGTAAATTCATTTGGAACTTCCTTTCATCACATTTCCAGCCTTGATACATCAGCATAAGTACAAAAGTAAATACCTGTTATATTTTTTTTAGAATTTTCTAAATAACTTTCTGATAAAGGAAGTAAGCCTTTGGTTCAAAAATGGTGAAAGAGAAAAAAAATCAGAGAATTTTGAATGTGAAACAGGTTAAAATTGTATACATGTATTGATTCAATTTAAACTATCAATAGAAATAGTAATTTTACTAATTAATTCATTATTTTATGACTATAGAAGGAAAAAGGAACAGCACACAATGCACATTGTTTTACCAGCTCTTGATCTTTGCACTGACAGATTGCTCACTACTAATTGAAACAAAAATTCTGATTAACTTGGGAAGTGATTCTAGAATGTTATAATTTAATATGCATATGATAGAGATTTGCATTATTTGAGGATGTTTACTCACAACTGTACAAAGAGACAAGTAAATAACTGATCTCTTTCACTTGGGACTCATGGCAATCTGCTGAGTGTGGAACAATTCACAAGCAGGGAAGCATGAAATAGTTAATACGACTGTTCTGACACCTTTATTTCAAATTTTCTAAAGCATTTATGAGTTTGATTTTTGTTTTCTGTTTATAGTTAAACAGTTTCTGTCTCTCCTTTAATTTACTTGATTTATGTTTTAAGTAATGAGGAAAAAACATGTTTTGAAGGCGTTCTTTTGCTTAGAATACTTCATTTTATATGTTTTTTACTGCATTATTGAACAGACGTATACATGCCTTGAAAAAGTATTCAGGCCCAACGACTATTTTCACATTTTACTTTCTCATTTTCTGAATTTTAAATAATTGAAGTAGGCTATTTTGAGCTAATCTACAAAACATCATGCATTATGTTAAATCTAATGAAAATTTCCAAAAGCTGTCAACAATTTACTAAAAATTAAAAACCAAAATTGTAAGGCTGAAAAAAAATATTCATCCACTTTGTAACTAGTACACTAACTCTCTGGTGCAATACTGTATATTATCTTACCAATTCACCCAACCTATTGATGTAGAAATTTGGAGGACCACCTGTTTTCAATGAACTCATAAGAATAAACACCCCCTCTATCTGTAAGGTCCAGCAGTAGAGCAGATTTTGAACAGACCAAACCTAAATGAACACAAAATAACATTCAAAACTAGTCAGGGAAATGATAAAAATGAAGCATAAATCTAAGGAAGGGTACAAGACCATCTCAAAGGCACTGAAAACACCTTGGAGCTCATTATGAAAAAGTGGAAAAAATATGAAACCGCAGCCACACTGCCTAGGTCAGGCCGTCCTCTAAACTTAATTGCTAGAGAAGAGCAGCTCTTATAAGAGAGGCTGAGTGACCAGCAATCACTCTGAGTGAGCTGAAGAAGTCATTGGCTGCAAATGGAGATGAAGTCTGTAGCTTCACAATCTCTAAAGCCTTGCACAAAAATGGTATTTATGGAAGAGTGGCAATGAAGAAGCTCTGGCTGAAAAAAAAAAGCATGTCCTCGCCCATAAGAAGCTTTGCAAAGCATCACTTAGGAGATGTTATAAAGATGTGGAAGGAAGTCTTGTGCTCGGATGAGACTATTCCTGCAGAAAGTAGAGAGCTGAGGTGGAGAAGCGAGAGGAGGTAATTATGTGTTTGGTGCTAAGATCATGTTTAAGATGGTGGAAGTTGCAGAGAATAATGTGTTGGATGTGGAGGCCCGTGGGATGATAGGTGAGAAGAAGAGGAACTAAATCCCTGTTAAGGAGGCTTGAAGATGGGGTGAGCACAGATGGAAGTGAGGGTGCAGGTGAGGGCAGCAACAATGGTGGGCCTTGGACTATTATTTATTTTTCTCTTTCTCAACTTGCACTAAATCTTTTATGTTTATTTTGCTGTTTACTTGTGTGCATATGTAAGTTATATATAATTTATATCAATTTGAGTTGATGCTAACTGCTGTGTATTTAATAATTCAGTAGTATTTGAGCAATGTTGTAAATATATTGTTTGATTTTGCACTCTTGTTTATTTAAATTGTTTAAATGTGGCTGAATTGAAGAGATTGTCTGATATTGTCGGTTGAAAATGGGTTTAACGATGCACCAAGGGATCACCTAGCTTGTGGAATCTTACAAGAGAGTGTTCAAAAATGGAAGCATTACTTGCATTTCAAAGAGCAGTTGTAATTGCTGTACCAGTGGAAACCGCAGACAGAGATGCAATTAAGAATGAAAGTAAGCACGAACAAAATTGCAACATCTAAGCAGAAACAGACCTGGTCAAACAAATTGTGTTACTGTTTGGGCAAGGGCTCACAAACACCAGACCAATGCAGATTTAATGGTGAAACTTTCAGAAAATGCAACAAAGTAGGGAACAAACAAATAGTATGTTGGGCGGACAAAAATAAATGGAAGCACAGGGAAGAAGAAAAGTTAAAACATCAAGTTGCGGTTTCAAAAAGAGCATTAATCTGATTGCTGCTGATGAAAAGTCTGTTAATGATCAGAGTTATGCAGGACTGGGTAGCCTCGAGATGTATAATGTGAAGCTAACAATAGACAAGCAATATACTTTGCACCAGAATTGAATGGCAATTTAATTAAAAGAGGATTGAACACTAGTTCGGCTGTTTCAGTCATTCCATTAAATCAGTTTGAACAGCATTTCAGAGATACTAAGCTGAAGCCTAAAGATATCTAACCAAGAGCTTACTTTGGAGAAAAGAAAACTCCTGTGAGAATGGAACTTGTTACAGTGAAATACATCAACCAACAGCCATATTGGGCTTGTATGTGGTAAAAGCAGGAGGGCCAGCATTGTGGGGACATGATTGGCTGAAACAACTGCTAGTTGATTGGAGATCCATCCACCATTTGCATGCACATCTCCTGCAACAGAGTGAAAGTGAATTAAGAATGGTACTGGATGATGTTAAAACTGACTCTGTATTGTACATAAAGAAATATTGCCCAGCAGAGGGCAAACAGGTGTTGGTGCCAACCTCTGTGCCTCTGGTGGGAAAGCATATTGGATCAAGGAAGGATCATTCTGCTCAAGGGAATCATGATAATGACCAAAAGTAGTGGTCTGACTCCCAACAGTTTTTGTAGGCAATATATCTGGGAAAGCTTCTGATATGATGATCAGGTGGTTACTTGCAAAATGTCTTGGTTTTCAGCTGGAAGGGAGTGCAAGGACCTTCAGGAAAGTTTCGAGCATTTGGTTTTTGTGAGTATAAAAAACCAGAATCTACCCTGTATGCATTTGGATATTTGCATGAACTTCAAGTGAAAGAGAAAAAGCTACTTGTAAAAGTAGATGGAAAAACCAAAGCCCCACTGGATGAATGGAATGCCGAAAAGAAGGGCGTCAGTGGTGATACAAAAACAGGGGATTCAGCAGATGATGCTGTCGATGAGGAAACCAAGAGAGATCAGATCATCAAGGGAAAAATAAAAAGATAATAGGAGAACACTCCAGTGAACTAAATTCGTCTTCTCAAGATCAAGATGTACAAACTAGAAGAGAAAAATTAAGGAGGAGAAATGTTGTCTACAACTGTCAGAACCATTTTCTGCAGGATCAGTGTCAACTCCTAGAACCACCATGGTGGAGAGCTCAGAACCTGAGATTGTTTTCACAGCCACGAGTCTCACCTGCCAAGCAGAGTAACCTCCCTTGTCAGGAAAGATGTCACCCCACATGAGTAAGAAATCCTCCACACTGATTAAATTTTCAGGCCTGAATGGGACAATTTAACATTTGCTATGCTGTGGATGTCTGTATAGTAGTTGTATTATATCATATACCATGTGTATAGTTCACATGTGTTCTATATTGATTTAAAGTTAATAGCTAAACAGGGAGGCATGTTGTGCACTTAATATTTCAGTAGCACTTGAATAATATTGTAAATATATTGTTTGATTAAGCATTCTTGTTTAGTAAAGTACTTCATTATGTGTTCTATGTAAAAATACTGTAAGTGAATTGCATTTGTCATCATGTTACCATGTGATGTATGCGCATCTTGCTTAAAGTAAACACGAAGTTAGAATCACAGTTTGGACTTCTGTCTTTTCCTTTTAATTAGGTAATGTTTTGAAGTTACGAGACATAAAATTAATTCATGCTTTTTTCTTATTTGTAATCAGCTATGGTGTTGCTGAAGAAATTTAATTTTCATCATATTTATATGCCATGTAAGTATGCCTTTGATAATGAAGTAAAACTTGTTCTCAAAACTGCCTTCAAAATTCATGGGGATATCAATTCTGCAAAAATAATACAAGTTTTACTTTGCTATGCATGAGAGTTTCCATTTTGTAGGGAAGATATACACTATTCCCATTACCCTGGCTAATCAATATTAGGAGGTAAATAAATGAGTTACCTTCATGAATTTTGTGTCCTTTGCAAGTCCATTTTCTATGTAAATTTACATTAGAATTTACATGTCATGATAGTAACCACACAAAATTAACTCTAATGTGCATTAATATCTGATAGATCCCAATGAATAATTGAAAGGGAGTAAGCAGATGATTTGATTACCACTTTCCAATATCCTATAAAACAGTTTGTGTAGAAGAGAGTATGACAAATGTCACCTTATTATTCAAGAAAGGTGGGAGGGATAAACAACAACTCAGCCATTAGCAAAAGAAACAGTTTGGAAAATGCTTATCTATAATAAATAATGAGATAAACAGTTGATTCAGAAGTAATGATATCACTGAGCAAAGTGGCCATAGATTTATGAAAAGGAAATCATGTCTGACTAATCTGATGGAGTTTTTTGAGAAAATAGTTGAAGTAAAAGATGTGGCCGGAATGTGTTTGGATACTCAAAAAGTTTTCAACAAGGTCCAACATAAGGCGTGGGTGAACAACATTAGAGCATGCAGAACTGAGTGCACTATACTGACATAGAGTGAGTGCCAGTTAATAAAAAGGTGAAAATCTAAGGATAAGACAAGAAGGGCCCTTCCCAGGTCGACAGGCTGTAACCAGTACTAAAGGAATTATTCTTTGACCACAATTATTCACTGCCTGGTGGCCCTCCATTGGTTGGGCTCAACCAGGAATGTTGCATTGTAGCGGTCTACATTAAAGTCAACATAGTACTGCCCAAATAATATTTTATATACTTCTCTGCTGGAGCTAAATGAATGAATAACATTCTACAGTACAATGTAAGGTTATACAGTTGGTCCGAACATATGAAGTGTTGAGTATTTTTAAATAGTGAGAGATTAGGAAATCTTGATGTCAAAGTGACCTACCATTCTTATACTTGAGTCACAAATAGCTAATAATCATGTTCAGCTTAAAATTACAGAGACAAATAGCATGAAGAGTGTTTACTGTTAAAAAAAACAATTGAATAAGTAACTCGTGAATTATTATGTGCAATTTTGTTCTCCTGTCCTCTGGAAGGATGTTTTTGTTATTGTGCAGGTTTAGCAAAGTTTCATATTTGATAGGTCTATCATATGAGAAAGGGATTGAATGCCTTGTTTCTACACCCCAGAGTTGAGAAGGCTGAAGAATGATCTCATTGACGTATATGAAATTTTTAAACGACTTCACAGACTTCACAGGCTAGAACCTAGTAAAGAATATAGGACAAAGAACTATAGTCTCAAAATAAGAGGTAGGAGTTTTTGAATGAGGTGAGAGGAAATCAGAGGTGGTAAATGTCTGGAATTCTTTACCCTATCAAACAGTGGAGAGTTAATTGTTGCTTGAATTCAATTTAGACCATGACATCTATATGCAGATTAAATAAATTAGGGCTTATGGCAGAAAATAATATTGAAGTAGAAGATAAACTATGATCATATTGAATGACAGAGCAGAGTCAAGGAGTTAAATGAATTTCTGCACCTATGACATAAGTGTTTATGAAAAAAACAAATGTCTATTAATTACAGCATCTTACTGCTTAATGAATCAATATACTAAATGCTAATATTATTAAAGGTGGTTTAAACAATGGGGTAAAGAGCTACGTCTCAAACATAATTGACCTGATTTTTATATTTTTATTGGACTATGTCTCTAAATACATTCTTCCCAAACAAAGAGGCATGAGCACAGCGAAGGACAGAAGCAGCTGATTTACCTTGAAATTCAGGGTGCATTACCATAGACCATCTTCACTTTACAATACATGAAAGCATTACTGCCTGTCGTCGGATAAATTGTAGTGCTGATGCATAGTTACTATAAAATCCTGATCCAAGTGAAGGCATCATTGTTGAAACTCGGAGACAATTAATAGCACATTCTGTTCTTTTTGTAACTTCAGTTTTATGACTTTAAGTTTCACTGCCTCTTATTTCTGTGTAATCATCAGTGTTTATTTCATCTAGATGCAAGCTTTCACATTTCTCCTTTTGCTAGTTCTTTCTTTCCTCTCTTTTCTATAAGTGTATACCTCAAATAAGTATTATGTGGAGATTTATGACAAATATGAATATACGATATATATGTACAGTGTGTGAAATACATCTTATAGAAATGTTTGTTTCATGACGAACTTCAATAAAAAATGAATTACAAAACAAATAAAGTATTACAGGTGATTTCATATTTTGACATATAGTCACCTTTGTATTATTGGCAAATAAAGTGGCCAGTCAGAACAAAAATTATTTACTTAATGAGGTTACTCGCTGCCTGTAATTGGTTGCAGTTTATATAGTTGTATGGGCTGTTAAAATATGCAACATGGGTAGTTCATGTAACACTGGGCCAAATCAGACTGCACTCACACTTCCCTTCAAAGCCATAATAAACTATTGTAGTTTTCGAGTGAGCAACAGGCTTGAAGCTTCACTGCTTCAGCCATTTCAGAAGCTTTCCAAGTGCTCACAAACTAGTCATCAACTTGATCTAATCCACTGGGTTAAGTGCCACTGTCAAAGTTCAAAGTAAATTTATTAACAAAGTACATATATGTCACTATATACAACCCTGAGATTAATTTTCTTGTGGGCATACTCAGTAAATCCAAGGACCATAATGGAATCAGTGAAAGACCACACCCAACAGGACTGACAAGCAACCAATGTGCAAAAGTCAACAAACTGTACAAACACAGAAGATAAACGGAAATAATAGTAATAAACAAAATAGCAGTAAATACTGATAACATGAGATGTAGAGTACTTGAAAGTGAGTCCATAGTTTGTGGGAATAGTTCAGTGATGGAACAAGTGAAATTGAGTGAAGTTATCCCCACTGGTTCAAGAGCATGATGGCTGGGGGGTAATAACTGTTCTTGAAACTGGAGCAGAAACTGTTCCTGAGTCCTGAGACCCCTGTAACTTCTTCTCGATGGTAGCAGTGAGAAGAGAGCATGGACCAGGTGGTAAGGGTCCCCGATGATGGACACTGCCTTCCTGAGTCAGCACTCTAGATGCGCTGAATGATGGGATCAAAGCTGTACCATAATAATAATAATATCTTATTTTTAAGAACACTTCTCATACAAACAATATAGTTCAAAGTGCTTTACAAAGAGATAAAGTGCAAATATAAAAATAAAAGGCAAAATAATTTTAGTTAAAGGTAAGGTTAAATAAATAGGTTTTGAGCTGGCTTTTAATAGTGCCAACTGAGTCTCCATCCCTTCTAATTTTAGGTATTGAGTTCCACAGTTTAGGAGCATTGTTAAAAAAGATAACCTGCCAATTCTCATTTGAGGGAAATTTAAGAGACTGGTAGAACACCTGAGAGCTTTAGCGGGGTTATAAAGCAAAAACAATTCTGTGATGTACATCAGTCTCAGACCATTGGGAGCTTTTAAAACATGTAAGAGAACTTTAAAATCAATTCTAAAAGATACTGCAGAGTAATTTATACTTGAGTGATATGCTCCCTCATCCTGGTTTTAGTTAAAGTTTAGCAGTGGTGTTCTGAATGAGTTGAAATTTGTCAATATTTGCTTTAGAAGGCCAGTAAAAAATGCATTGCAGTAATCTAGTCTATTCGATACGAAGGCATGAATTAGTTTTTCAGCAGCACTATGTGACAGAAACAGATGTACCTTAGTAATTATTTCTTAAGTATAGAAATGCTGCTCTGGTCACTTTCTTAAGCGAGATTAAAAATTCAAATCTCTATAGAGGATAACACCCAGCCTTGTTATTGCTGATTTTACAAGGAGAGCCAAGTTCCCATGTTTATCAAGAAGTTTATCTCTTTTGGATTTGGGACCAACTAAAAGCATTTCAGTTTTAGCAAATTATTAAATATCCATTTGTTTTGAGCAGCCATACCAGAAGTCAGAAAGGATATGCGCCTTGACCATGATATATGATTGTGTGTCATCTGCATAACTATGGAAATCAAGTTTATGTTCTTTAATGCACCAAAAGGTATATTCTCTCTTAGAAAAGCGGTCTCCAAGACTGACAAAAATAAAAATCTCTCTAAAATATATGAATGAAACCAATTAAGGGCACTACTAGAGAAGCCAACCCAGTTCTCAAGGTGAACTAGGAGAATGTTGTGGTCATTTGTGTCAAAGGTAGCACTTAGATCTAGGAGAATCTAACTAAAACCTTGTTAACATCAGTGCTAATCATAAGATCACTAACCATTTTGGTAAAGGCTGCCTCTGTGCTCTGGTTTACTCTAAAACCTGACTGAAACTTTTCTAGAATATTGTTCTCATTCAGAAAGTTTTCAAACTGGTTTAAAATGATGTTCTCTAGAATCTGGCCAAAAAAAAAAAATAGTATCAGTAAAGCTGATTAATGAAACCATGAAAGTTACTCTCTCTGAATACAAATACTGAATATTGTAAGATTTGGTATCAGCCTTAGATTGAATCTCACTATCAAGTTTTGGCCTTTTAAGTAGGTGGTTTGATAGATGCAATTTTGAAGGCATTTGGAAAAACTCCAGTTTTAAGGGACGCATCCAACAGAATTGAAAACACTATAAAAAGAGTCTGTAAATGTGCCATGTCACCAACTACTCTCAGCAGACACATTGCAGTGAACTTCGAAGAGAATAGTTCAGAGCATGACTGCCTTTGGGAAGGAGCTGTCTGCCTGTGTGGTCTTAGGAACACAGTAGAGAAACATGTTTTTGCATACTTTAAGTACTTTGTTGATTCAAGAAATTCCCATTCATCCATGGAATGAAAGAGAAGTAGTTATTAAGAAATAGTATCAGCAATGCTGATTAAACTATGAAATTTACTCTACCTGAATATAAATACTGAATGTGACAACTCCCAATTAAGATAATGGATGCCCGTGCATTGAGAGTCAACAAGTATGTGATTTAGTCGACATGGTACAAAATAGGGCAAATAAAGATGCCCAAACTATTGCATTTCCATGCAAGTATCTCAACTGTCAGACTGGGAGACGATGGAAACATGCTATAAAACTCTCAAAAGAGTCCTTTTGAGAATTCTTTCTAACCAGAAATGAACCAGTTCTTTTCTTGCCACAACTAGCAAGAAGGATGTTTCTCACCTCTCCTTAACCTGACTTACTCATCAGCTTTCAAGTGTCCTACTTGAGGAAATCAGTTCAGCAAAAGTCAAAAAATTAGCTCTTTCAAAGCACACCATACAGGACTATGAAGATTACATTATTGCAAGTAGTCACTTCATCTGCACAAGTTTCAGATGCTATTCATGGTGATATGAAAAGATACAGAAAGACAAATGGAGTTAGCCAGAAGAAAATTGGGTATCATTACAAAGTTCAAAGTGCAAAGTGAAATTTATTATCAGAGTACATACATGTCACAACATACAACACTGAGATTTTTCTGCAGGCATATTTAGCAAATCTATAGAACAGTATCTGGAAACTGTAAACATCAGGGACTGTTATCTGTAAACAAACTGTGAAATTCAGATATAAGTAAATAGCACTAAATAACAAGCCCTTCAGTGAGTATAGCTATCCCCTTTTGTTCAAGAGCATGATGGTTGAGGGGTAGTAATTGTTCTTGAACCTGGTAGTGTGAGTCCTAATACACCTGTACCTTTGAACTGATGGGACCAGCAAGAAAAAAAACATAGCCTGGGTCCTGAGGATCTTTGATGATGGATGCTGCTTTTCAACAGCAATGGTCCATGTAAATGTGCTCAATGGTTGGGAGGGTTTTACCCATGATATACACAACCGAATCTATTACCTTCTGTAGGATTTTCCACTCAAAGGTAGAGGTGTTCTCACACCAGGTCATAATGCAGCCAGTAAGCCCAACTTCTACCACACATACATCAAAGTTTACCAAGGTTTTCAATGGCATGCTGAACCTCCACATTTCCTGAGGAAGTAGAGGCGCTGCTGTGCTTTCATTAAGCCCATCACTGAAACAGCAATGCTCAGACAATCAATTCAGTTCAGCCATATGATTTTGGTTCTAAGTGCAGTTGAAACACAGTGAGACATTTGAGTTTGGAAATAGCGCAGTGAAGAACTGTAAGTATAAACAAGAACACAGCATGCGCTTCTTCAGAAAAAGGAGAAGATGCTCAACTGAAAAAAAGGCAGGAAATGGACAAATTCACGGGTTCTTTAACAGGTAGTACTAGGTGAAAATAGTTATAGATTAAAAAAAGCTACATCTTGAAGATAAATGGGTTCGATTGCACAAGAGATATTTGGATTTTGTATACTAAACAGACAGAGCAGTATCTTAAAGCAAATGAAATAGCTGCTGAGAAACAAGTACCGATTTTGCAGAGTGCATTGGACTTAAAGGCATACGGTATGCTTCAAAGTCTGACTCCTCCAGCTAAACCTTCTGAAGTTACCTTTGCCGATATCATATCAGGGACATTCAGAACCAAAATTGTTATTGATTGCAGAACACTTTCTGTTTCATAAATGCAATTAAAAGCACATGCGGCTGAATTGGACTCCAGTTTATCTGAGCAGTGATGGATTTAGAAAAGCACCTAGAGATTGTTCAGTTTTGTGGAATCTTACAAGAAAGCATTCAAAAATGGCTCCTAACTGAAGCACAATTTGCATTTAAAAGAGCAGTTGAAATTGCTTTATCAATGGAAACAATAGGCAGAGATGCAATTGAGTTGCCGTCAGGGATGAAAGTGAGCATGAGCAAAATTGCAATCCCAAAGCAGAAACAGGCTATCAAATTGTGTTAGCATTGTGGCAGGGGCCCAGTTGTACCAGATAATGCAGACTTAAAGTCACAACTTGAAAAAGATGCAACAAAGTAGGACACATACGAAGAGTATGTCAAGCAGACAGAAAAAAACAGACTGCTCAGGAAAGAGAAAAAGATAAAAAAATTAAGTTGCAGTTTCAAAAAGAGCTCTTTTCAAAACGACTTTGAAAGCATTTCAAAGACACTAAACTGAAGCCTGCAGATATCCAAATAAAAAATTATATTGGAGAAAAGGTAACTCCTCCGGGAATGAAATTCATAACAGTGAAAGACAACATCGAACAAGTCACATTTGGCTTGTATGTGGCAAAAAGAGGACCGGGAGATCCATCTACTATTTGCATGTCACATCCCCTGTAAAAGAATCAATTGAAATTAATTAAGACAGGTACTGGATGATGCCAGAGCTGTCACAACACTGTACACCATGAACCATTGGCCAAGAGAGTGCAAACAGGCATTGCTGGCAACCTCTGTGCCTGTGGTTGGAAAGGTTATTGATGAAGGAAGGACCATGCTGCTCAAAGGATCCAAAAAGTGATGAAAGCAGTGGTCCAACTACAACAGTTTTTATAAGCAGCAAGTCTGATATGTTAATCAAGCAGCTACTTCAAGTGAAAGACAAAAAATGTCTGTAAAAATAGATGCAAAGACGAAAGCCGAGCTGGATGAATAGAAGGCCACAAAGAAAGGAGTTAATAGAGAAATGAAAATAGAGGATTCAACTCCTACAACCACCATGGAGGAGGTCCCAGAACCTGGGATCTTTTAACACAACAACAAGTCTCACCTGCCAAGCAGAATGACCCCCCCCCCCACTTGTCAGGAAAGACGTTATCCCAAGGAGTAAGAAATCTTACACAGTGATTAAATCTTTAGGCCTGAATGGGACTATTTAAAATTTATTATGCTGTAGTTGTCTAGATAGTAGTTGTATATTATATTATATATGTAGTATAGTATATAAGTTGAGATGCATTCTATATTGAGTTGGAGTTCATGAGTAATATTGTAAATAGATTGTTTGATTAAGCTACTATTGGAGTAAGCATTCTTTGTTGTGGACATAATGAATTGCGAGTACATAAATGGCATACGTCATTACTCTGCCATGCCATGCACACATGTTTTGTTTAAAATATAAATGAAATATGACATGCATCTCTCAGTTTCCTTGCCTTTCTTTTGATTAGTCTAATGTTTTGGAACTACAACACATGGCATCTGCCTGCACTAAATGTTGGCAACAGAGAAGATAAAGCCTTTCATCATTGTTACAAGACATAGATGTCAGTGGTGATTCAATGGACAAAACATCCTAACAGGTCACAACAGAAGAGGATATCCATTTTTTGGAGAAACTAGCACAAGAAGCTCTGGATGGACACTCAGTCAGCTCAAGCATATGGAAAATATTTGTGCTAAGTGAAGTCTACAGAATCTGGACAGTTGTTTTGGCTGTTTTGTTTTTCATTAAAATCAAGTTAGCATCACAAGTATTGCATCATGTGGACAGTCGATCTATCTGTAAATGAAGTAACAATGCTCAGGTAGAATATTCCCTCAGACTTTGTCTGTCTCTGTGCATATGTATGTGGGAGGAAGATGGGGAGACCATGGCTGTAAGCAGACAGTGGGGAAATGGTACTATACACAATTCAAGATTTTTTTCCATAAATAATGTATTTTTATGTTAGTTTAAGTATGCAGCTCCCCTCTGGTATCTTAGGGACTCAGTGGGAGAAAGATCCTGACAGTTAAGGCAAATGGAGTGCAACCATTCATGAAAAGCCTTGACTAAATATGTTAGAATGTTTTCTTCTCAAAAAACTCACTGAATAAATTATTATGATATGTTTATTATTTAAAGACCTTTTGAGAAACCTAAATTAAGTTTCTCAAAACTAGCAAGGTGGCATTTGTAAAGCCTTTTTTTTAAGTTTTGAGTCAGGTGAAGTCATTATATACTACATACAGTATATAGATCTCAGGTAATTAGTAACATAATGCAAAAGAATAATTAATTTATGCTTGGTAGGATAATTGACAAATGGATGCTGATTCGATCAACAAAGAAATCTGTCCATCATTCAAAAAGTGGTATAGAACTTCCATGTGAGGAGCCAGTGGAGTGTTTGTTATGTCACAGGCAATGGCAGCACTCTACTGTACCTCTACAGTACTGAGTAATGTTTATCTAGGAATAGAGCCCAGGGGGGAATCTTGATAAAGGTATTTAAAGTTATAAAATGTTTATTTTGCCCTCTGGACAAAGAGAAGATGTTTAGTCCTGCTGCAAAAGTAAGAAATGAGATCCACAATCATTAGACAGTCGCTATTAAATCTCTTTATGGTATTCAGGAGAAAAGTCTAATCAAGAGAATGCCTAGAATGTGAGAAACCATTCTTTCATTGCTTTCTAAAGCCAATGCAACTGCTAATAATTGTTTATCCACTGGTCAAGCACTGAATGACACTCAGTGTTTATCCTCAACCATTCATTCTTCATCCCACTCGCTCAACACATTTATTGAGGTCAATGAAAAATGAATTGCATTTTGGACATACAATTCCCATAACTATTACTGTTTGTAGAAAAATGCTATTTTAAAATTTATTCTTATTTGCTTGCTATGCACCCACAGCTTTTAGCTTTGGTCTTTCAGTCGAAAAAAAAGCTGTTCTTTCAGCAATCTTCTTTCTGCTTAGGAAGGTGGACACTTATAATTGTTACCGTTAGTAATAGGTTAACAGGAGATGAATGGTTTTGATGATTGGTTATATAATCATAGTGGATATACTTTTAAAGATTTTTAAAGTAAAAATTCTTCAGATAAGTTTTAAAGGCAGGAGACACCGAGTACTGGGCTGCATTGCAGCTGCTCTATGACTCAAATACTGGAATTATTTTTGTTTCTTATTCTGGATTCTGAATTAACCAACTTACAGTTCAAAGTGTTAAAATAGCAGAAGACAGAAGGAAGGGTAGGTTGATTTTCTTCTTAAGTTGAAGCATAAACTCACTACAACTGCCACGGAGAAGAAGTTGTTTCTTGGGCTCTAAACAACAGCCTTGAGCTACTATATGAATCAAGGGTCACCCCTACCTTCACAAGAGCCAGATGGAGAAAAGGATACAACCCAGACCTTGCCTTTGTTACCTCGGCAAGCTCCAATCTCTTCACATGAACAATCCTCCAACATATACCCAAATCCCAACATTGTCCAGTCCAGGTAGAATCCCTTCCAGTTCTGAGACCTGTACCATCAAAGTACCTACCAAGATTTAACCTGAGAAAAGTGAATTGGACATCTTTCGCAGAATCCCTTGATCAACTTATTGATACCATACCACCAGAACCTGCTCATTATGATGAATTTGTCCAACTAATTTGCAAAGTAGCACAGCAGAACATACCTAGAGGCTGCAGAATCAAATATATTCAGGGATTGGCTAGTGATATCAAGCAAAGTTATGATGAATATGTCAGCCTATATGACCAAGACCCATTTGGTCAAGACACAATTGAAATGTGATAGTCATTTCTGTCCCTACTGAACCAGAAAGACAACAGAATTGGCCGGAACTGATAGAAAACACAGACATGACCAAGAACAGTAAGAAGGCATGGGCAACTGTTCTGAAACTTAACTCAGATAATAGACCACCACAGAGAATTGCTGCCGTAACACCCAATCAGGTTGCCCACCAACTAATACTAAATGGTCGACCAAATAACAAGGAATGGAGGCAAAAGAAAACGCAACATCAGGAGATGGAGTAAGTTCTCTCAAACAGGAATAACATCTTCCCACCTTTCAACCTAGAAGAATTAAAGGATGAAGTATCACAGCTAGAATCCAACAGAGCTGCTGGCATAGATGGGATTCTTAATGAATTCCTTAACCATCTTGGACCTAAAGCACTCCACTGGCTTCTGTCCCTTTTTAACTGTTGCCTAAGATAATTAAAAACACCTAAAAAGTGGAGAAGAGCCAAAGTTGTTGCTGTCCTAAAACCTAATGAAAACCTTCAAGATCTTCTGGTGTGGGAAGGAGCTTGAAAACCATCCGACTCCAATTTACCTGGGCATGACACTGGATAGGACATTCTCATTTGTCACCCACATCCAAAATCTTTGAGGGAAGTTGGCTCTCGCAATTCTCTCTTGAAAAAATTAGCAGGCACAAAATGGGGAGCTAATGCTCACATACTTAGATCAACTGCCCTAGCACTCTGCTATGCACCTGCAGAATACTGTGCACCTGTGTGGGGCAGATCAGCCCATGCGAAGAAAGTAGACCAGTTGCTTAATGAAGCCTGCTGAATAATCATGGGCACACTGCGCCCCACACCCTCTCACATCATTTACAGACTTGCAGGCATCGCTCCCCCAGAGATCCAAAGGCACATTATATCGAAAATTGAAAAAGGTAAACAGAATTCGGATACACAGTACCCACTACATCATCATGTGCCAGTTTCCAACCACCTAAAATCGAGGAAAAGCTTTGCTTCAGTGGAGGAACTACCTCATGGAACATCCCTCCGAACATACAGGATTGACCTCTGGCAACAAACAGAAGCCAGAACCCCACCAAACAATACAGTGCAGACCCCACAGAAATGTTGCCAGACAGGGCACTGATTGACAGACGAAAGTGGTGCACTCTCAACAGAGCGAGAGCGGGAGTTTGTAGGATGAGAGACAATATGGTGAAGTGGGGTTTAAAGACCAGTGGATCCTGTGAGTGTGGCAAAAAGGTGCAGAACATTGAACATGTTCTGCGCAGCTGCCCACTCTCAGCTGATTTAGCTGACACTGACCTGCTCAACATCAACCAAGCAACACTAACGTAGCTGGCTGTCTGGTGTGATAAGCTATGATGACTACAACTGCCGTTACAAATTTTTCTCACGAGTTATCAACTAAATTAGAAGAATGGGCAAGAAAGTGGCAAATGAAATACAATGTTGGAAAATGCATGGTGATGCACTTTGGTAGTAGAAATAAATATGCACACTAATTTCTAAACGAGGAGGAAATCTAGGAATCTGAGCTGCAGAGGAACTTGGGAGTCCTTGTGCAGAACACCCTGAAGGTTAACATGTAGGTTGAGTCGGCAAATGCTACATTAGTATTCATTTCAGGAGGGCTATAATACAAGAACTGAGACTTTATAAGACACAGGTGAGGCCTCACCTTGAGTATTGTGAACAGTTTTGGGCCCCACATCTTAGAAAAGATGTGCTGGCATTGGAGAGGGTCCAGAGGAGGTTCACAACGATGATTCCAGGAGTGAAAGGGTTATCATATGAGGAACGTTTGATGGCTCTGGGTCTGTACTTGCTGGAATTCAGAAGGATGAGGGGAGATTTCATTGAAACCTTTCAAATGCTGAAATGCCTAGACAGAGTAGGGGTGGAAAGGATGTTTCTCGTGGTGGAAGAGTTTAAGACAAGAGGGCACAGCCTGAGGAGAGAGAGGTATCCTTCCAAAACAGAGATGCAGAGAAATTTCTTTAGCCAAAGGGTGGTGAATTTGTGGAATTTCTTGCCACAAGTAGCTGTGGAGGCCAGGTCGTTGGGTGTACTTAAGGCAGAGATTGATAAGTTCTTGACTGGACATGGCATCAAAGGTTACAGGGAGAAGGCCAGGAACTGGGGTTGAGGGGGAGATTTTTAAAAAAAGGATCAGCTGTGATTGAATTGCGGAACCGACTCAATTGGCCAGATGGCATGATTCTGTTCCTATGTCTTATGGCCAAAACTCTGATTAACCAGAAGCTTTATTTTTTGGAAGCACATTTTTTGATTCCATCAAAACAATTTAAATGCAGCTCCACATTGATAACAGAATAATATTCTGTGTACAGGCTGATATGATGGATCTGAGAATTATAAAGCAATATGTATGTTAACCAATGGGGAGCCACACCATGGGATATTCATGCTAATTGACCTCACTATTTAGCTGAGCTGACAGGGTGGAAACCTTCACAATCATGGGGAGAACATATAGAGCCCTTAAAGATAGCTGTGGGAAATGAAGCCAGGTCACTGGAATTGCAAAGTCTTGTGCTAACCACTACGCTAAACTGCGTAAATAATCTTCTCCTGGTCTGTTCCACATGATTGCTTATAACTGCTGTCAGATAAACATTTTATTTGCTCTTATCTCTGCAAGTTGCTCAGATGACCCTGTGTTCTTCTTCATTTTTCTTTTAGTTTCAGCTATAATAAATAATCTTTACAAGTAGCATTTGCCCAACTTGTCTAATAAACATCACCAAGATCACCTATACATTCCAGAAAAGTAACTACTACCACCCTCTCAACACAGCACCAGCTGCTGCCTAACTGAGTCCAGAATTCCGACCTTAAACTACATTCCCAGGAATTTGCTTCATCTGCTAATCAATTTTTGAATATTTCCTGATCTCTCCTTTGAACATGCCTCCATAACTTTGAACCGCATTTTGTAGTCTTTCAACCTCGAACAAATAAAACTATTTATTTTGGTTTGCACTCTGTATTACGTTAAACATTTGAAGGACTCTCAAAGGTTCACTCTGGGAACTCTCTTTCCAAGTAGTAAATTTTTTTTTCATGGATTTAGTTGCACTTCTGTTAGGAGAATTATCTGCTTGCACTTCATGGCACAAAAGTTAGGAATTTCAGAATATTTTAAGAAGTACTTTTTTTCTTCTTCTCCTGCTAATGTGTTCCATTGATGCCATCAAGCATTTAGAGATCAGTTTTGGAAAACTAATGAGTAAAAGTTAAAAGGGACGGCACGCGATGCAGCCATTAGCAGTATCGTCTCACAGCTCCACATTGGAACCTGATCTTAGGTGTGGAATTTCATCTCTGCCCATGCATGTGTAGGTTTCAATCAAGCCTTCTGCTTCCTCACATATTTCAAAGGGCTGGACATTCCATGATGATTGACACACCTGCAGTAAGGCAATAGCACATTCACAATTTTCCAGTCATGGCAGGGCTGGACAGCCAATTGCTGCCTTTGATCTTATTATTCATTTCTCTAGCTATACCTGTGTTGGATTCCTTTTGATTGCTCCTCCCTATACATTATGTTTCAATGGGAGCTGGAGGGCCCGGGTTTTACACTCTATTTCTTCTCATGTGCACTGTCTGTTTCTATTCATCTTTGCTTTGAGATTGTCAAGAAAAGTAAGTAAAAGAGAGTATAGTGAAGGGAACAGATCCACAAGGGGGGTGAGATTCAGAAAAGTGCCGCCTTCTGAATGAGCAGCCAGTGATATCCTTGCACTTTATTTCAACCAGTCTCTTATTTTTTTGAGTCCTCTGAGCTGCCACTTCCTCAGACTTCACAACAGAAATACGCCTTAAGAAACGGAACCACAGTGTAAGGAGTAGGCACAGGTCCAGTGCCGCCCATCCTATGGCAAATTCCATAAAATGCAGCTCAGAACGCCTTACTCCTTATTCCACCACTGGATCAAGGTGACTTAATGAGAATGGTGCCCACACTTAGGACAAGCTTGATAAGAAAAGAAAAGCTTTATTTCTGAAACTATCAACTAAACATTAAGGAAGTATGAAAGAGATAAATATGGGATTAATAAAACTGGCTTTAGAATAGATTAGTATTTGCCGGTAACATCTGTTCAGCTGGGACTAATATTTCCCTAATCTAGTGATACTACATTGGGATTTCCTGTGGGATGCCAAGTAATGATTCTTTCAGCCTCTAACCTGCACTTACAGTTTTAGAATTTATGTGGTTGATTCAGTTGCATTTCTGGGGGTAATGTTGACCACAAGGCTCTAAGCAAACACTGTTGAAGTGGTTTAGAGTCATTAAGTAGAAACTGTAGCATGGGACAGAGTATAAATCATAAACTTGAACAAGCATGGGAGACTCGTATAGATGTAGTTAATGAAACTTGAAGGGCAAAGTAGTACCACATGCAATCTATTGTTTCCATGAACAACATATCAAGGATCCAGTTGGGAAAGAAATATTCTGATATTTTTGATGTGGATTCAACAGTGGCTAGATGGGAGATGCCAGAGAGTAGTGGTGGATAATTGTTTATCGGGATGGAGGCCGGTGACTAGCGGGGTGCCTCAGGGATCTGCTTTGGGCCCAATGTTGTTTGTAATATACATAAATGATCTGGATGATGGGGTGGTAAATTGGATTAGTAAGTATGCCGATGATACTAAGGTAGGAGGTGTTGTGGATAATGAGATGGATTTTCAAAGCTTGCAGGGAGATTTATGCCAGTTAGAAGAATGGGCTGAATGTTGGCAGATGGAGTTTAATGCTGAGAAGTGTGAGGTTCTACACTTTGGCAGGAATAATCCAAATAGAACATACAGGGTAAATGGTAGGGCATTGAGGAATGCAGAGGAACAGAGAGATCTAGGAATAACTGTGCATAGTTCCCTGAAAGTGGAGTCTCATGTAGATAGGGTGGTGAAGAGGGCTTTTGGAACGCTGGCCTTTATAAATCAAAGCATTGAGTACAGAAGTTGGGATGTAATGCTAAAGTTGTACAAGGCATTGGTAAGGCCAAATTTGGAATATTGTGTGCAGTTCTGGTCACCGAATTATAGGAAAGATATCAATAAATTAGAGAGAGTGCAGAGACGATTTACTAGGATGTTACCTGGGTTTCAGCAATTAAGTTACAGAGAAAGGTTGAACAAGTTAGGTCTCTATTCATTGGAGCGTAGAAGGTTGAGGGGGGATTTGATCGAGGTATTTAAAATTTTGAGAGGGATAGATAGAGTTGACGTGAACAGGCTGTTTCCATTGAGAGTAGGGGAGATTCAAACTAGAGGACATGATTTGAGAGTTAGGGGGCAGAAGTTTAAGGGAAACACGAGGGGGTATTTCTTTACTCAAAGAGTGATAGCTGTGTGGAATGAGCTTCCTGTAGAAGTAGTAGAGGCCAGTTCAGTTGTGTCATTTAAGGTAAAATTGGATAGGTATATGGACAGGAGAGGAGTGGAGGGTTATGGGCTGAGTGCGGGTAGGTGGGACTAGGTGAGATTAAGAGTTCGGCACGGACTAGGAGGGCCAAGATGACCTGTTTCCGTGCTGTGATTGTTATATGGTTATATGGTTATAGAAGGGAGCCTTTCAGCCAATAAAGTCTATGCCAGCTCTTAGACAGTCCAATAGTTTCATTCCCCCACTTATTTTCCTGAATACTTTTCCCTCTCACACCACTATCTATTCTCTTGTGATCCCCCTACTAGCCACCTACACTAATAAGTAATTAAACAGGTCAATGAACCGACCCACATATCTTTGAAATGTGAGAGGAAGCAAGAGCATCCAGGAGAGATACACAGTCACAGACAGAACATGCAGACTCCACACAGACAGCACCTCAGATGATGTGTGAGAACCATTCAGTAACAGCATTAACTACTGCACCACTCTGACAAATTTTCAGACATGATTAACCAGTAATCTTTTAGAAGATCAAACATTGGGAAAATGAAAACATAATACAGAGGATTTTGAATTTCGTGAGTGTTGCACTTAATTTCAAAATTTGGGTCTAAATTTTAATTAAAACCAATTATGAAAGTAAAAAGGAGTAGGTTATGAAATAATATAATTGATAAGCAATGCCAAACATTTTTTAATAAGTTAAAAATTCTCATCAAATATATATTCTCTCTTAAGGAAGTAAAATTCTAGAAATGGGAGAATTATCACTCTAGTGACATTAAGAATGACGTTGGGTTAAAGAATTAGGCTCTCAAGAGGATAACCAATTCTGATAACTGTAGGTTATGAAAATGAGCAAAGGATAACCAAAGGATTGGAAGAAAATTAGGGAGGAAACTGACAAACATTGAAAAACCAAGAAATGCAAAAATAATTTAAAAATACATTAAAAGTGAAAGACCAGCAAAAATAAATCTGGGTATTGTAGGGGCAGCAGCAAAAGAGATGATCATGAGGAAAGTATTGGAGGTGTTAGTCAAGTATATTGAATCTCCTGTCACAGACAATAAAGAATATATACTGGAAGTTATAGGGAGCCAATGGTTCAGTGAAAGTAAGGAATGCAAAGCAATTAATATTGTTAAAGTTAAGCTACTGGAGAAATTAGGGGAACTAAATAAAAGTTCTCAGATCAAAATGCAACTGGAGATCACCGATGATTGTCTCAAAACTGTTCCATCATTCAGTAGTTGATCTAATACTGCATATACGTATTTGCCTTCTTCCTATTTCCATTAATGACTTTTAAAAAATCAGTCTTGGACCTAAATTAACAATTGATCAAGTATCAAGATGATCCAGACAAATCATCCACAAACTTAACTCTTGTAAGACCTAACTTTAATTTTTTGTCCATGCCATTTCTAAGCCAATGTTTCCATCTTCCACATGTAGCAATTGCTTCTTTCTTTTTATCTTATCAGTTCCCTTCATAAGTTGAAAATTTCTGTCAAATTACTCCTTAAGCAGAATTTCAGGGATTTCCAACTTGTTTTGTGTAGTCTTTGCTCATAATTTAACAAATGAAATTCTGCCACACACCTCCTGATCCTGAACGTGGGTGCTTTCTGAATAGAGCCTGCCTGTTTGCCTTGTGGCTTTGTGGTTTTCTTTTGTGTTCTTTGATTTCCTCCCCCATCACAAACAATCAGAATCAGAGTCAGGTATTACATCACCGGCATATGTCGTTCACTTTGTGGCAGCAGTGCAAAGTAATATGATAATAGAGGAAAAAAACCTGTGAATTACAATAAGTATATCTGCAGGTAAGTTTGATGGCTCCTTAACTTACCTTTAGTGACAAATAGAATCAAACAGCCATGATGGAAGGACAAAGTTACAGGGGAAATACAGATGAGAGAACTGGGGCCAATGGGATCACCCAACTGAAAGTCATCATTGATAGAATGGGCCGAATATTCTCATTTTGTGACACGATAGGTAAATAAACCAGAAATTAAAATTAAAATAACTAATCATTTTGCAGCAGGAAATATGCCAGACCATGGCAAACATGCTTCACATTTATTCGTACTGAGTAGTATAATGTTTCTAATTATAGTAGGCTATTAGAACTATTATTTTAAAGTGTCACTTTTGACAGGTGCAAAGGCATTCGGGTTAAGAGTATGATACATTGAAGCCCAGAGAAATGTGGTGTGTTGTTCATGAACTGCTGACAGTGAAACACAATATGCCTCTGTTAGTTCAATGACTATGAAAATTTCAACATATGGATAAGCCATTGTCCAACAGAACATTTCTGAAAGAGAAAATCCTAAAACAGTGCACAGTTGAATAGACAGAGTTTCTATCTCAACTTGTTAAACAAGAAAAGTCATGAATCTATCCCATTCAGCATAATTACTTGTGGCTATAAAAAATTTCTCATCTCATGTTCTAGATTCACATGTTCAAAAGAAGGAGGGTGAGACAATCAGAGCCAAGAGAATCAGCCCATGGAACCTGAACCCTTTTCTGAAAGCAAAGCAGTATCAGATCTATTTTAGAACTAGATATAATGTTAAATGTTGTTCAACAACCGGTTGGACGTTCAGCACTTGCATCAGTGGGAATATCGTAAAAGGTGGAATATATTAAGGTGCAGACAATGAAAATTTGATCCACATACAGTAATGCTCACAACAAAATCAACCAATATGTCACCTATGAATATTAGACAGCTCAAGGCATTCAAACAAATTCAAAATACTTTGGATATCTGGAAGTCCTGGAAAAGGTTTAGCAAACTCACCAGTGAGAAAAACAAATTTTATTATGTTAATTCAATGAGCTTTATAACTGAAAAATATTAAAAGAAGAAAGAAAAAGCAGAAAGGCAGAAAATGAGGTGAGAATGGGTGTATGTTGCAGGATTAAATAACAAAAAGGATCTTAGTACAAGGCAAAAAAGGTAATTGAAAATCACAAAAGCTGGATTCCCATGGGACATTGAATAACTTTCATTTTAATTATTAAAATTGAAATAGAGCTCAGTGTCTTCTTTTCAATTCTGGCTGTAAGATCCAAAATTAATTTCTCTGAACCCTTACCATGCCATCCTTAAGGATGTTCTATGAGATTTGATTCAAATTTGCCATGGGTCTTTCAAACATATTTATGAACTTAATACATTTGATGTAAATAGATTCAGACTTATATACTATATCCAAGGAAGAAGTTGCTCCTGAATCATTCAATGTGGGTCTTCAAGTTCCTGTAACACCACCTCGATGACAGTAACAAGAAGAAGGCACGTCCCAGATGGTGAGGTCCTCACTGATCAATGCTGCCTTCTTGAAGCACTGCCTCTTGAAGATTTCCTTGATAGTGTGCATGATACCCATGACGGAGTTGGCTGAGTCTACAATTGTCTGCAGCCTGTTGTATCCTTGTGCATTGGATCCTCAATACCAGGCTGTGATGCAATCATTCAGAATGGTTTCCACTGTATAGAAATGTGTTAATGTTTTTGGTGATCCATCAGATCTCCTCAAACTCCTCATGAAGTAGACCTCTGGCATTGTTTTCTTCATCATTGCGTCAATGAATTGGGCACATGACAGATCCTCTGAGATGTTCACATCCTGGAAGTTAAAGCTGCTCTTTCTGCCACTTTCCCTAACTTCTCCTTCCTGAAATCCACAACCAGTTCCTTGGACTTGTGATGTTAACTGCAAAGTTGTTTTAACAATACCGCTCACCACATGAAGTGCGATATGACCACCAAACAAGTTGTTTAGTGGTCGCATTGGACCCTGCCTATGACACGATCTCCGCTGTATTTCAAAAAGGAATAAACAAATGCATTTTAGAAATGGTCACAATGGAGAATGCAAGAACAGCACCTGGATTCAGCATTTTATTTATTCCTGGAACATTTTCTAGGTGCCACAAGAACAAAAGGAATTCATTTTCCAAGCAATGAGGGAGAGAAAAAAATACTGCAATTACTTAGAAGGTCTGATTTGATACTGCAGAGGAAGAAAGTAAAAATTTCTTGAAATGCAGAACAGAAAGTGGTGTAATGACCTACACTGTTCAGGAAGTACTAGTACATTAACTAAATCAGACACATCTGTAATTTAATCGCATACCTCAACATTCTATCCTGCCATGCTCATAGACTTCATTCCATGCACCCACTCAACTTTCAGCAGCACCCAATATTGATTTCATGTTCACTTCTCATTTGACTATCTATCATTGACACTTATCCCAGTCTTTATTCAATGAAGCACGTGTCTTTCTTTGTCACACTTGTCATTGGGATTTCACTTGCAAATCTGACTTTGCCTGTTGGAGGAGAAGAAAAAACAAACTGAAAAGACAAGGGAGGGACAAGAGGATATGGGGTTACAAGAACAACTAGATCAGTAGAGTCATTGAGAAGGACAGCACAAAAACTTCCCTTTGGCCCATCTAGTCCATGCCAAAACCCATTTAAGCTGCCTACTTCCACTGAACTGTACAGGAACTATAGCCCTCCAGACCTCTACCATCTATGTGCCTTTACAAACTTCTCTTAAACGTTGAAATTGAACTGACGTGCACTGTTTGTGCTGGCATTTCATTCCACGCTCTTATGACCCTCTGAGTGAAGAAGTTTCCCCTGACGTTCTCCTTAAACTTTCACCTTTCACTCCTATCCCTATCCTCTGGTTGTAGTCCACCAAACCTCGGTGGAAAAAAAGCCTGCTTACATTACCCTATCGATGTCCCTCATAATTTTGTGTACCTCAATCAAATCTCCCCACAATCTTCTAATTCCAAAGAATTTAGTACTAACCTATTCAATCTTTCCTTGTAGCTCAGATCCTCCAGACTGGCAATATCCTTGTTAATTTTCTCTGCATTCTTTCAACCTTGTTTATATCTTTCCTGTAGGCAGGTGACCAAAATTGCATACACTAGTCCAAATTACATCTCACCAATGTCTTATACAACTTCAACATAATATACCATCTATTGTACGCAATACATTGCTTTATGAAGATCAATGTGCCAAAAGCTTTCTTTACAATCCTATCTAGCTGTGACATCTCTTCCAACAAATTATTGACCTGTATTCCCAGTTCCCTTTGTTCTACCACACTCCTCAGTGCCCTACCATTCACTGTGTAAGACCTATCCTGGCTGGTCCTACTGAAGTGCAAAACATCACACTTGCCTGTATTAAAATACATCTGTAATTTTTCAGTGCATTTTTCCAGCTGATGCAGATCCCTCTGCAAGCCATGATAGCCTTCCTTGCTGTCCATTTACACCCACAATTTTTGGATCATCTACGAATTAGATGATCCAGTTAACCACATTATATTCAGATCATTGATATAGATGACAAACAACAAAGGACACAGCACTGCGGCCCACCACCAGACACGGGCCTCCAGTCAGAGAAGCAACCATCTACTATCTCTCTCTGGCTTATCCCACAAAGCCAATGTCTAATCCATCTTGATGCCAAGTGACTGAACCTTCTTGACCAACATCCCAATACGGGACCTTGTCAACTGCCTTGCTAAAGTCCATATAGACAACATCAATTACCTTGTATTCATCCACTTGCATGATAACTTTCTCAATAAACTCTATAAGATTGGTTAGACATGACCTACCATACAGGAAGCCAGGCTGACTATCCTTGATCAGTTCACGTCTAACCAAATATGTATATACGTATATGGTCCCTAAGAATATATTAAAATAACTTCCCCACAAAAGATGTCAGACACATGGGCCTATTTCTAGATTTATGTTTAGAGTCTTATTTAAACAACTGAACAAAATTGGCTGTCCTCCAACCCTCTGGTACCTCTCCTGTCGCTAAGGATGACTTAAATATCTCTGCTAGGGCCCCAGAAGTTTCTGCACTTGCCTTCCATGGGGTCCAAGGGAACACTTTGTTAAGCCCTGGGGATTTATCCTCCCTGACTTGTCTCAGGGTAGAAAACACCTCCTCCTCTGTAATCTGTACAGGGTCCACAAAGTTGATGCCACTTTGCTTCACATCTGTAGACTCTGTGTCCATCTCTTGAGTAACTACAAATGCAAAAACTTTATTTAAGTTCTTCCCCATTTGTTTTGGCCCAAACACATGGATTACTATTTTGGTCAGCCAGAGGACCAATTTTGTCCCTTGCAATCCTTCTGCTCATAACATAGCTGCAGAATCACTTAGGATTTTCTATCACCTTGTCTGCTAGGGCAACTTCATGTCTTCTTTTAGCCCTCCTGATTTCTTTCTTAAGTGTTCTCTTCCATTTGTTATACTCCATAAGTACACCATTTGCTCCTACCTGCCTATCCCTGCTATGCACCTCCTTTATTTCTCTTAACTAGGGCCTCAATATCTCTTGAAAACTAAGGTTCCCTACACTTTATTCTGCATGTCCCTGTATACACAAATTCTCCTCAGTGTCACGAAATGACACTGGAGCTGGAACATTGAAGATGGCAAGAGTGTCTGTTGGAGGCCTTTCCAGTATTTTTGTAATAACAGTTATGGATGGAAATGATGGATTCAGGCAAGTTGAATGGTAAAGAGAGAAAATATTACAGAAAATCTGACAAAGCAGAGGAAGCTGGAATAAGAACATGAAAGGAGTCATGACAAACAATCTGCTGAATGTGGAAGTTTGGTGGGGTTGAAGGAGAGACCAAGGCAGGCTGTTTCTTAGAGAGGCCCTGAGACCAAGGGTATAGGAAACAAGTAGGTATGGTTGAAGATAATTGAGAACACCTGTCTCTCTCTCTTGATGGTGAGGAAGAGTTTTCCGCCTATTCTCGAGTTGGGGTCTCAGAATAAAAAGCAATTCATCCGACGGACTGTAGCATCAAAATAGCACTTGGTGTCTCCCTCTTGCTGTGGAAGGAATGATATCTCCCTCTCACTTGTTTGTATGTGAGAGAGAGCCTGATGGATGTCTAAATATTGGAGTGAATGGTTAGTTTTTGAAGTACAGTTGACTATGGTCTCTCTTTGGGGGCTTTGCAGTTGTTGGCATGGTGGGTGCTGGGAATGTTGATACTTCGTGCTTGAATAAGGGAGGGTGGAAGTTTGATGTTGCTTGTCACTGCTTGTGTGGGGAAGGGGGACAGGGGCTTTGGTTCTTGTGTTTTTTCTGCCATTCATTCTTTGGGAGGTTCTTTGAGGATGTCTATGAAGAGTAAGAATTTCAGGTTGCATTTTGTATACAATCTCTGATATTAAATAAGTTATGAGTGATGAACAGACCTGATGGACAATGGGGTGCAGACTTAATCATTTCCCCTCCTCCTGAGAAATACGAACTATTGCTGTTGCTATGCTGCTCATGAGAGAGAGAGAGAGATAAAGCCCAGGCAAGAACATCTGCTACAGATAAGAGGGGGAGAGAGAATGTTGATTTACTGTATTTTGTCTCTTCCTGGATTATTTACCTTCCACTACAAGGACTTTACTTTGCTTGTTAACATTCCTCAGGAGACAGCAGGAGTGGCCTGATTTGATGGATACTGTCATTCAGAGTTGATAGATAGTAGAGACCCCGTGAGTGGGGATAAAAGACAGGTCTGGAGAGACACCCTTCAGACACACCAGTGGACACTGACTGAGTGTAGGGAACCCACAGAAAGGTGGGGGCTTCGGAGACCGAACCAGGAGATTGGTCAGTAAAGCTCACGGTGTTACAGCAGGGCCGGTGGGGACTTGTGTGTGTGTCCACTCATGTCAGAGTGATGAGTCCACCACAGAAGAATGGTCTAGCTGAAGAACAGAGGGGTCATAACTGAATGACCACAACAATATGACGGATTAAGAAAGCCACAAAAGGTTTGCCTGCCGCAGCGGTTGCTGTTACATCTCGCTCACTCTCTCTCCAACGATTTCAATACAACAACCATAACCAACTCTATACTTTCCTTTGACAATTCATTTATCCCTAGACATCGATAGAGCTTGTTTATTATTGATTATTATTATTCCTACACTTTTAGGTTTATTACTGCTAACTTGTTTTAGATGTATATTTGCATTTTTGATATTGTATTGTGTAGTTTACTAATAAACACCTTTAGTTTGGTACCACCAGACTCCAACGGGTCTTCTTTCTCTGCTGGTCAGACACCCAGTTATGGGGTACATAACAAATAGAAGTATTGAACCATTGAAACATTGGCAAGCACATACAAGCTTTGTACTCTCAAAATTTCACTTTTGAAGGCATCCTACTTTGCCAGGAAACAGCCTGTCCCAATCCACACTTCCCAGGTCATTTCTGATACCATTAAAATTGGCCTTTCTCCAATTTGGAATCTCAAACTGCAGACCAGACCTTTCTTTTTGCATGTTTACTTTGAAACTAATGGCATTGTGGTCACTAGATGCACAGTGTTCCTCTAAACAAACTTCAGTCAACTGCCCCGTCTCATTTCCTAACAGCACATCCAGTAGCACATGCTCTCTCATTGTAAATTCTACATACTGATGACAGAAATTTTCCTGAACACATTGGACAAACTTTATCCCATCTCATCTTGTTACAGCATGGGAATTCCAGTCAATATGTGGAATGTTAAAATCACCTACTATAACAACCTTATGTTTCTTGCAACAGCCTGTGATCTCTTTACAAATTTCTTCCTTTAAATCCCTAGTACTGTTGGGTGGTCTGCAAAATAGTCCCATTAATCTGTGGATCCAGAACTGGCTTGCCCACAGAAGGCAAAGAGTGGTTGTAGACGGGTTATATTCTGCATGGAGGTCGGTCACTAGTGGAGTACCTCAGGGATCTGTTCTGGGACCCTTACTCTTTGTGATTTTTATAAATGACCCAGATGAGGAAGTGGAGAGATGGGTTAGTAAGTTTGCTGATGACACAAAGGTTGGAGGTGTTGTGGATAGTGTGGGGGGGCTATCAGAGGTTACAGCGGGACACTGACAGGATGCAAAACTGGGCTAAGAAGTGGCAGATTGAGTTCAACCCAGATAAGTATGAAGTGGTTCATTTTGGTAAATCAAACATGATGGCAGATTATAGTATTAATGGTAAGACTTTAGGCAGTATGGAGGATCAGAAGGATCTTGGGGTCCTAGTCTATAGGACGCTCAAAGCAGCTGTGCAGGTTGACTCTGTGGTTAAGAAGGCGTACGATGTATTGGCCTTTGTCAATCATGGGATTGAATTTAGGAGCTGAGAGGTAATGTTACAGCTATATAGGAAGCTGGTCAGACCCCACTTAGTGTGCTGTGCTTAGTTCTGGTCACCTCACTACAGGAATGATGTGGAAGCCATAGAAAGGGTGCAAAGGAGATTTATGAGGATGTTGCCTGGAATGGAGAGCATGCCTTATGAGAACAGGTTGAGTGAACTTGGCCTTTTCTCCTTGGAGCGATGGAGGATGAGAGGTGACCTGATAGAGGAGTATAATATGATGAGAGGCATTGATCTTGTGGATAGTTAGAGGCTTTTTGCCAGGGCTGAAATGTTTGCCACAACAAGACACAGGTTTAAGGTGCTGGGAAGTAGGTACAGAGGAGATATCAGGGATAAGTTTTTTACTCAGAGAGTGGTCAGTGGATGGAATAGGCTGCCGGCAATGGTGGTGGAGTCTCTTTTAAGAGACTTCTGAATAGGTACATTAGAGGGCTATAGGTAAGCCTAGTAATTTCTAAGGTAGGGACATATTCAGCACAACTTTGTGGGCCAAAGGGCCTGTATTGCGCTGTAGGTTTTCTATGTTGTTCCACCATAACACCTTACTCGACGAGTTCTCCAGTCTGTTCTTGTGGAACACTGTCGTGACATTTTCCCTGACTCGTAACGCCACATCTCCTTTAATCCCTTCCACTCTGCAATATCTAAAACAATGGAAGCCAGCAATACTGAGCTGCCAGTCCTGTCCCTCCTGCAACCAAGTCTCATTAATGGCCCCAATGTGCATTATTCCAGGTGTTGATCTATGCCCTGGACTGATCTGCCATTCCTATGATACTTCTTGCATTGAAATATATGCAGCTCAGGACACTAGTCACACCATGCTCAGCCTTTTGATTCCTGACTTTGTCTGAGGTCTGACCAACATCTGACACCACAACCTCTCCACGAACTGTTCTGGCACTGTGGTCCCCTTCCTGTGAAACTCTAATTTAAACCCCACCATGCAGCATTAGCTGAAACTTATAAAAATCCAAATTAAGGAGTTGTAGCTGGAACTGGATGAACTCCTGTCTATCACCCCTTCTATCTCCTGAATGATCCGGAGTTCATCCAGTTCCAGCTCCAATTCCTTAACGTGTACAGTATTTTTAGAAGCTGCAGCTATCCTTAATCTTCTTTCCCTATTTTTTTGTCCTTATTCCATGCATTTTCAGATCTCTCCTTTTCTCCACCACAATTTTCTGGAAATAATTTAAGACTTTTTTTCAGATCTCAACTTTAATTCAAGGTTGCTGTATTACAAAATACCTCCACAGATATTAATATCATAATAAGTTGCAAGTGAGAATGCACAGATAACTTGGAAGATCCAACTTCCCAGATCTGCTTAGCTAGTTACAAATGAAGAAACCCAAGATCAGCAGCCTTCCAGAAATGACGAGTCCAACTCCATTTCTAGTAAATAGATAGGATCAGTAAATATGGCACAGCAAAACTCACTTTAATGAAACTTCAAGGGAATTTTTATTTTTATTTGAAGCTATGCAAACACAATGCCAACATGCTCACTTTTGATACCAAAGTGACTGTGGCTCAGGCAGAATAGTAATTATTATATTATCTGTAGTCTGACAATGTCATTGATCTCAATCAGGCATGTGTGCAGCTCATTGGTTGAGTAATAGTGCAAATGATATCATCTTTGACAGAACCATAGATAATATAACCCAGACATCGTAAACCTCAGTTGTCAGACCAAGGATTTGAGCGGACTATACTTGAAGCCACCTGGGATGCATTATGAACAGTTTACATTCCAAGCCTACACTGGTGTCACTCGCCCACTTTTCCTATGCTACATTGATGATTGCATTGGTGCTGCTTCCTACACCCATGCAGAGCTTATCAGCTTCATTAGCTTTGCCTCCAACTTCCACCCAGCCCTCAAATTTACCTGGTCCATTTCTGACACCTCCCTCCCCTTTCTCTATCTCTGGAGACAGCTTACCTGCTGATGTCTGTTATAAACCCACTGACTCTCACAGCTACCTAGACTATACCTCTTCCCACCCGTAAAAATGCCATCCTTTTCTCTCAATTCCTCCATCTCCACCCCGTCTGCTCTCAGGATGGGGCTTTGCATTCCAGAATGAAGAAGATGTCCTCCTTCTTCAAAGAAAGGGGCTTTCCCTCCTCCAACATCAATGCTCTCCTCAACTGCATTTCTTCCATTTCACACATGTCTGACCTCACCCCATCCTCCCACCACCACACCAGGGATAGGGCTCCTCTTGTCCTTATCTACCACCCCACCCTCCACTATCCAGCATATAATTTTCCATAACTTCCACCACCTCTAGTAGGAATCCCACCACCAAACGTATCTTTCCCTCCCCTCACTTTCTGCTTTCCGCAGGGACCGCTCCCTAGGAGACTCCCTTGTCCATTCGTCCCTTCCTACTGATCTCCTTCCCAGCAGATATCCTTGCAAGCAGTACAAGTGTTACACCTGCCCCTACACCTCCTCCTCACTACCATTTCAGGGCCCCAAACTGTCCTTCCAGGTGAGACAACACTTCACCTGTGAGCACGTTGGGGCCACCTACTGTATCCATTGTCCCCAGCGTGGCCACCTGTGTATCGGTGAGACCTGACATGGATTAGAGACGGCTTCACCGAGCACCTACACTCCATCCTCCAGAGAAAGCAGGATCTCCCAGTGGCCACCCATTTTAATTCCACGTCCCATTCCCATTCCAAAATGTCAGTCCATGGCCTCCTCTACTGTCACAAAGTTCGGAGGAGCGACACCTCATATTTCGTCTGGGTAACCTCCAACCTGATGACATGAACATTCTAACTGATATTTCTGGTTGTATCTTCATAATCATATTATAAATAAAAGCTACTAATCCCTTCTGACAAGGATTTAAGGTAAAGATCAAATCTGTAGTGTCCATCAAAGTTGAATTAGGAAAAGATGGTAAAACTTTATGTAAAAAATTTCTAATTTGTAAATATCTGAAAAAATTAGATTTAGGTAATTCAAATTTATTAGAAAGTTGATCAAATGACATCAAAGTATCTTCAAAAAAGAGATCACGAAAACATTTTATACCTTTCCTTTTCCATATGTTAAAAGCTTGATCTGTCCAGGAGGGTTTGAAAAAGAAATTAAATAAGATAGGGCTATCAAGAACAAAGTTTTTCAAAATAAAAAACTTACGAAATTGAAACCAAATTCGTAATGTATGTTTAATAACAGGATTAAATATTTGTTTATTAAATTTAACTAAATCCGCAGGAAGACAGGAACCAAGAACAGAGAATAGAGAGTATCCCTTTACCTCATTACATTCCAAATTTACCCACTGTGGGCACAGTGGTGAATCCAAATCTAATTTCCAATACAATAAATTACGAATATTATTTGCCCAATGGGCAAGAATTCCCAAGAATTCCCAAGAATGGGAAAAAGAACTTCAATACAACATATCAACAGATAAATGGGAAAAAATTTTGCAAATGGTTAATTCTTCTTCTATATGTGCTAAACATGCTTTAATACAATTTAAAATTGTACATAGAGCTCATATGTCTAAAGATAAACTTGCTCGATTCTATTCTCATATTAACCCTCTATGTGACAGATGTCATTCAGAAGTCGCCTCATTGACCCATATGTTTTGGTCATGTCCCACTTTACATAATTATTGGAAGGATATATTTACTACTATTTCCTCAATTTGGAATATAGATTTACAACCTCATTTTATTACTGCAATTTTTGGCATACCAAATGAAGATGGTAATCAGTTTTCCCCCTCAATCAGACGAATGATTGCTTTTGTAACATTAATGGCCAGAAGGTCTATACTACAAAATTGGAAAGAAGTAAATCCTCCTACTACATTTCAATGGCTTTCTCAAACTATTTCTTATCTGAGTTTGGAAAAAATTAGAAGCACTATTTTTGACTCATCAATTAAATTTGAAGAAACTTGGAGACCGTTTATTCGACATTTTCATATGAATTAATTTGGCCTTTTCCAGACCTTTCTGCTTATTCATGTTCAGGTATGGAGTTCCGGAGTTCTTTGACACTATCTTATACTTGTAAACTGTTATTATTGCCTATGTTAGTTTAGTTTAGTGTTTTATTTTTTTTTAATATATATTTTTTTTCTCACATATTTTTTAATATTTTTTTTCTTTTTTAATGGTTATTTTTGTTTTTTTTTCATATAATCATGTGGACTTGATTAAGGTATTTTCTTTTGTTGATGTTTAGTAGGATATTATTATCTTATTATCAATGTGATTTCAAGTCTATTGTATTTATAATTTACTTATTACTATGTTATTTTTTTGTGTATATGTGAAAATCAATAAAAAGATTGAAAAAGAAAGAAGAAAGACATGAACATTGATTTCTCGAACTACCGGTAATGGCTCTCTCTTCACCATTTGCCATCTCCTTTTCCCTCTCTCACCTTATCTCCTTGCCTGCCCATTGTCTCCCTCTTGTGCTGCTGCTGCTCCTTTTCTTTCTTGCATGGCCTTCTGTCCTCTCCTATTAGCTTCCCCCTTCTTCTGCTTTGCATCACTCTCACCATTCAACTTCCCAGCTGTTTATTTCACAATCCACCCCCCCACCTCAGTTTCACCTATCACCTTGTTTTTCTCCCTCACCTCCCCCCACCTTCTTACACCGACATTTTTTTTCCGGTCCTGCTGAAGGGTCGCATCCTGAAACGTTGACTGTACTCTTTTCCGTAAATGCTGCCTGGCCTGTTGAGTTCCTCCAGCATTGTGTGTGTGTTGCACTTTGTAAAAGTGGTGGGAAACTCGTTCACTTATACTTTTCGAAGGTAAAATGAAGCATATCATCATTTGAAAAATTATTAACATACTTATATCATACAGAAGCCCATCCTGTCTCCCAACAGAGAAATGCCATCAATCCCATTCTCCCTCACCTTATTCTCCTCCAGCACTGCAACTAATTCTCTATCACGTGCCAATCAATGTCCCCTTTCTGGTCATTTTACCATCTAACCAACATTAGCAGGCAATTTTCAACAGCTCTCTATTCGTTTTCTTTTATAACAGCTCCAAAAATGCATTAGTAAATCCCTTTTCCATTTCTTCTCCACAATCATGTACCATACCAATTAACATTTTACTGTGCTTCCACACATAGTTCACACATCAGGACGCATTGTGCTGATGAGCAATAGGAAACCAGTGGTTGGATCCCTTCAGTGTAAAGGGATGGGGATGGAACTTTTCTCAAATGCTGGAAGTAGCCCACAGGATTTATCCTCTCATATCAGCACTAAGTGGATTTAGAGAATCCTATTTAGTACAAAAAGTAGTTGGTCATGTGGTCTTTCTCCTCTTTTTCCTTCATGTTCTCAACATTTTGAAAGTACAAAGCCACAATCCTGCATGCTGCACAGATGAATGACTTTTTATGATTGCACACTAACCACTACACACTGCGAGCTATCTTTTGGGACATACTCAGATTGATTGAACACAAAACCACGCCACTCTCCCTCCTCTCCATCCCATATACTGTTAGCTTCAAAGCCACAAAAACACTGTACTCACTCAGGACCTCCGCCACTAGCTTGCTGGAGGAAGAATAGCTGTAAAGTATTCTAAGCAAGGTTTATTTAGGTGGGACATTCTTATCATTAAATACCCATCTGAAATGCAATTAACCCCTTCCCCCTCACCACTTCACTGGCAGTTCCACCCCCAAAAAAGATTTTCACACAAAAAAGATTTTCATTCTATGGTGACTTTCTCATTATCAAAATTTGCAGCTGATAAAACACCCATTTGAAGTGAGGACATTGTAGTAATGCAGTTACACAAATCCCTTTGCTAACAACATTACAACTTAGCAAAAAGTGCGCAATTTTGTTTAAACACACTTTATTAATATTTTCCAAGGATGTTAACACCCATTCCCAGCACTAATCAAAGCTACTACTTTAGTAAGTAGTTTAACATGAAAATTCAAATGTGCTTCTGATAAACATGACAGTCACAATAAAAACCTATTTTAATCATACCCAATCCATTTGTTTTGGTGGCAGTAACATTTCCCTCATTGTTTCAATGAGGAGATGACTAACCTGTGAAACTTACCTCCTGGGAGATAATTGGTGCACATTAATTAAAATGGAAATTAGATTGATTTGTTTCAGAAGATAACATCAGTCCAAATCTTGCAAGTACATTACTATTGTTAATTAACCTTGTAACTTTCCAATATTTTACAGTGTAACTGACAGCGAATTTTGGATTTCCACCCAAGCCTGAAAATACTGAATTTGCAGCCAACTTTAAGAATCGTCTCCAACATGAGAACAGACGCAGGGACTAAAGAGAAGAAACTGGATAAACTATTTTATTTCCAGTTTTATGCTAACAATATCAATCCTACTCAGTGTAAAGTACATTAGGCATCATTTCAGGATGAAATCATACCAATTTAAACATTGCAATGGCAACTTCCAGTCACAATCCTTGTCAATATCCTAACCTTTTCCTAGAAGTCACTGGCAACATACCTCACATTTCTCCTTGTGTTGGCATCGGTTGAAGCTTAAACTGCCATGTAGCATTTTCAGTAGAACTGGCAGTAGGTTGTGCTAAGTTCTTGCTTTTCTCACCACAAAAATATAAGAAATGGATGCAGAATCAGACCATTCAGCCCCTCATCCCTGCTCTGCTATTCAATAACATCGCAATTGATCTTTTCTTTCAATCCCACTTTACGGCACTGCCCTCAAACTCCTTGATTTTCTTAATACGTAAAATCTGTTTACCTGGGGAGATCTTGCATAGAATATTCCCAGGATTCTTAGCCCTGCAGATCAGGAAATACCTTCTCATTGCAATTCTGAACATGCCTGATTTTCAAACTGTGACTCTCCCCACCACCGTTTCTCGATACTCCAATCAGAGCTACCATCCTACCTGTATCTATTCTGTTAAACCCCATAAGAATTTAATACATTTCAATTAAACTCTCCTTACTGGATAAACTTCCCCAAACTTCTAGGGAGCTTAAGGTAAAAGAACCCTTAGGAACAAGGGATCAGAGATATATAATCAGATTAAGGAAATGTGTAAAAATAATAGGGTAGTTGTTATGAGGTATTTCAACCTCATTAATATAAGCTGGTACGTTCCTAATGCAAGGGGTTTAGATGGGGCAGAATTTGTTAAGTGTATCTAGGAGGGATCCTAAAATCAGTATGTGGACGTCCAACAAGAGAAGGGACTATACTGGACTTGGTGTTGGGTAATGAGCCTGGCCAAGTGGCTGAGCAGTTAGGAAACAGTGATCACAGCTCCTCAGCTTTCAGAATAGCTATAGATAAGCATAGGTATGGTCCTCTGAAAATTTTTAAATTGGAGTACTGCAAATTAAAAGGGCATTAGCCAGGGACTAAGAAGTGTTAATTGGGAAAACCTTTTTTTCTGGCAAGCCCACATTGGATGTGTGGAGGGTGTTTAAAGATCAACTGCACAGAGTACAGGAATGGTATGTTCCTTTTAGAAGGAAGGACAGGGTGGAAAGATAAAAGGACCTTGGATGTCCAGAGAGGTGATAAATTTAGTCAAGAAGGTAAAGGAAAACCATGTAAAGCTTCAGAAGTGATGATCAAATGGTGCACATGAGGAGTATAATGAGGCCAGAAAATAGCTAAAGAAGGAAGCATCCTGCCCAGGGAGAGCAGGATAGTAAGTCTAAAGAATAAGGTGCAAGTACTGCACCAGCACTGAACAACTATGGGGGGAAGTTGTCCTGTTGGCACAGACCAGGACCAAAGGACTAGAAGATAAGGGTATGGAAATTGCTTGTTGGCTAATAAAGATGCAGCATTTTGAAGCTGCTCAACAGGCTAATTGGCAACTTAATTACCTAGGATGGCACAGGAGAACATACGTTAAATATACCTCTTTTCAATTACTCTCATTGCATTCTGCAGCATGTAATTTTCCTCTAAGTAATGGTCAACTTAATGATCTGCAGATTTCATGATCATTTGAAGGATTTGTTGGACTAAGCAGATATAGGCCCCTTTAAGCAGACAAAAGTTCATCGCCATAGCCAGAAGAAAAGCTGGCTTATCCAAGCCAAGTGAAATGCAGAGGGATGAGCCGATGAGCCCCCCCCCACCCCCGCCCAGCATCTTGTTAGCAAATGTGCAGCCACTGGAGAAGAAAATTGAGGACCTGAGGGCAAAATTGCTGTACAGAGTGATAGGACAGTGTGTTGTGATCTATGTCTGAGAAAGACTTGGCTTTCTCCCAGCATGCCAGACCAGAAGGGTTCTCAGTTTACAGGATGGATTGTACTACTGATATGAAAAAGGCAAAAGGAGGAACTCAGCAGGCCAGGCGGCATCTATGGAAAAGAGTAAAGAATCGACATTTCAGGCTGAGACCCATCATCAGGTCTAGCTTGCCTGGCCTGCTTTGTTCCTCCAGCACTTTGTGAGGTGGAGTTGTGGGTTTCATGATAAACTTTCAGTGGTGCTCTGATGTGGAGACTTTGTTGAACTCATGTTCTCCTAATCTTAAACACCTAATGGTCAAATGCCTTCCATTGTGCTTACCCAGCGAGTTCTCCTCCACAGTCCTGTCCACAGATTACATACCACCAACAGCCAACTATAATCAAGTGCTTGAGATACTGAATAATGCTGCCTCCAAACAGAAAACAGTTCATCCCTATGCATTTCAGGTCACAGTTGGGGACTTCAACCAGGCTTGCTTTAAGAAAACTCTAACCAATTACCAGGCAGAGGGGCGGCTACGGGGTTGCTTTGTGTCCGTGGACTGGGCCACACTCGTGGACTCCTCTGTGGATCTGAATAAACACACCATGGTTGTCATGGACTTCATTAAAACAGTTGCAGGTAAATGTGTCCCTGCAAAATCATTTAGAGTCTTCTCCATCCAGAAGCCCTGGCTGAACCATAAGATCCACAATCTGCTGGAGGGCCTGATCAGATGCATTCAAGTCTTGAGTCAAAGGAAGTTACAAGAGGTTCAGGTATAATCTCTAGAAAGCCATTCTGAGCTAGACTTGAATCAACAAAGGATGCCTGACAGTTGTGGCAGAGCTTGAATGTTATCACCTCTTATAAAGTTAAATCAAGTGACATTGGTGACAACAGGACTTCTCTTCCAGATGAGCTCAACACCTTCTATGCTTACTTTGACCAGCAAAAAGTGGAGGATCCATCACATTTTTACACAGAGTAAATGGAATGGGCTGCTGGGTACACTGGTGGAGAGGGATATGATAGGGTCTTTTAAGAGACTCCTCAATAGGTACATGGAGCTTAGAAATATAGGGAGTTAGGGTAACCCTAGGTAATTTTTAAAGTAAGTACATGTTTAGCAGAGCATTGTGGGCTGAAAGGCCTGTATTGTGGTGTAGGTTTTTTATGTTTCTACAAAATCCTACAGCCTCCAATGATCCTTGGCTGATTTCACTCTCTGAGGTCGACATGCAGGCAGTCTTCAGGGGGTTGAACCCACAAAAAGCATTCAGCCCGGACGGTCTATCTGGTGAAGCACTAAAAACCTGTGCTGATCAGTTGGCTGAAGTGTTCACTGACATCTTTAAACTCTCGCTTCAGCAGTCTGAGGTACTTACCAGTTTCAAGTAGGCTTCAATTATACTGGATGCCTAACAAGAATATACAAACTGGCCTCAATGACTATCGTCCATTAGCACTTACGTTCAGTGTGATGAAGTTCTTTGAGGGGTTGTTGATGAAACATATCAACCCCTGCCTGAGAAGTGACTTGGATCTGTTCCAATTTGCCTATCGGAGCAACAGGTCCACAGCAGATGCCAACTCACTGTCTCTTCGCTCAACCCTGATATATCTAGACAGCAAAGGTGCATACGTCAGGATGCTCATTATCGACTACACCTCAGCATTCAATACCATCAAAATTAATCAATAAGCTTCAAGACTTTGGCCTCAATACCTCCTTGTGCAATTGGATCCTTGGTTTCCTCACTTGCATTACCCAGTCAGTTGGGATTGGCAACATCTCAGCCATGTTTGCAATTTGCAAAGGGAGATGCTAAGGTCAGAAGTATCCAATGGGGACTGTCTCATGAACCTCTAGTTTCTTCCTTCTATTATTAATAATCAGCTTCTTGGTAAGAGGTTGTGGTCAGTCAGATTCATCACCACATTTGATTCAGCCTTTGACAGTGGTGTCATCAGCAAACTTGAATATGGCAGTGGAGCTGTGCTTGTGGTACACCTGTGCTGATGGAGATTGTGGAGGAAATGTTGTTGCCGATCCAAACTGTCTAGGGTCTGCAGGTGAGGAAATTGAGGATCCAATTGCACAAGGATGTGTTGAGGCCAAGGTCTTGAAGCTTATAGATGAGTTTTGAGGGGATGATGGTATTGATGTCAAGCTGTATTCAATAAAGAGCATCCTGATGTATGTACCATTACTGCCCAGATGTTCCAGGGCTGAGTGTCAAGCCAGTGAAATGGCATCTGCTGCAGACCTGTTGTGCTGCTTAACAAATAGAAATGTCTCCAAGATGCTTCTCGAGCAGGATTTGAGATGTTTTATTACCAGCCTCTCAAAACACTTCATCATTGTGGATATAAGTGCAACTGGACAATAGTCATTGAGGCAGGTTATCACATTCTCTTTAGGCACCAGTGTAGTTGAAGTCTGCTTGAAGCAGGTGAGTGCCTCTGACTACCAAAGTGAGAGGTTAAAGATTGCAGTGAATAGTCCAGCCAGTTGAACAGCACAGGGCTTTATTACTTAACCCTTTCCATAACTACCTTTAAACTATGGTACTATGGACATTGCTCCCAAATTGTTTTGTCTCTGACACATCCACCACCTACCCTGTTTCATTTCCTGAGATAAGGTTGAGTACTGCCCTGTCACTTGTAGAACTATCTACATGTTTTAAAAAAACCTTTCTTGGAAGCACTGAGCAAAATACGATCTAACTGAAATCCCTTGAACTAATGGGATCCTACTTAACTCTGTGGAAGTTAAATTTCTCTATTCTATAAACTTACTCCTCTGGCACCTTTTTGCAGTTTGATAAAATACTGTAGTTGTTCTTCTAATTTCCATTGAATATTGTTAGGTCAACAGCATTACTTCAGAAAAAGTGACCACCATCTCTTATTCCAACATTCTATTCATATGTTTTCCAGGGCACCGTATTTAAGTACTGCTGCGATGTTATTCCTAATTGGAGGCCCAATCAGTGGCAGGAGTGAGCACTTCGATGAGGTTACTTACAGTTCGGTGAAGCTTGTATAAAAGAAGGCAGAGGATGGGGTGGTTGGCGCACAAGTAGAGACAGATTATGGGGAGTTTGTGAGGAAGGATAGGCAGATGATAGAGCAAAGATACACTCAGTCAGATGGTTTGAGATGTGTGTGTTTTAATGCAAAGTGTATCATAAACAAGACGTTTCCACTTAGAGCGTGGATCAATACGTGGAATTATGACATTGTGGCCATTACTGAGACTTAGATGTCTCAGGGGCAGGAATGGTTGCTGTGTGTGCTGGGCTTTAGATGTTTCAAAAAGGTCAGGGAGAGAGGCAAAAGAGATGGGGGTTTGGCATTGCTAATCAGGGTTAGTATCATGACTGTAGAAAAGGATGAATTCATGGAGGGATCTACTGAGTCATTGTGAGTGGAAGTCAGGATCAGGAAGGGGCAATAACTCTACTGGGTGTTTTTATAAAACAGAGACATCCAAGAGCAGATAGGGAGGCAGATTCTGCAATGATACAATAATAATAGGGTTGTTACGATGGGTGATATTAGCTCTCTTAATATTGACTGGCATCTCCATAGAACAAGGGGTTTAGATGGGGGGGAGTTTGTTCAGTGTGTTCAGGAAGGTTTCCTGATGCAATATAAGACAACTAGAGGAGAGTCTGTACTTGATCTGGTATTGGGGAATGAACCTGATCAGGTATTTGTGATTTTTATAAATGACCTGGATGTAGAGGCAGAAGGATGGGTGAGTAACTTTGTGGATGACACGAAGATTGGAGGAGTTGTGGATGGAGCTGTAGGTTGTCGAAGGTTACAAGAGGATATAGACAGGCTGCAGAGTTGGGCAGAAAGATGGCAGATGGAGTTCAATCCGGAAAAGCGCAAGGTGATGCACTTTGGAAGGACAAATCAGAAGACTGTGTACAGGACTAATGGTCAGTTACTTAAGAGTGTGGATGAACAAAGGGACCTCAGGGTTCAAATCCATACATCCCTCAAGGTTGCTGCACAGATCGATAGGGTAGTTAAGAAGGCCTATGGGATGCTAGGCTTCATTAACAGGGGAATTGAGTTCAAGAGTAGAGAGGACATGTTGCAACTCTACAAATCTCTGGTGAGACCACACTTAGAGTATTGTGTTCAATTCTGGTCACCTCATTATAGGAAGGATGTGGAAGCTATGGAGAGGGTGCAGAGGAGATTTACCAGGATGTTGTCTGGTTTGGAGAACAAGTCATATGAAGCAAGGTTAGCAGAGCTGGGACTTTTCTCTTTAGAGCATAGAAGGATGAGAAGGGACTTGATAGAGGTCTACAAGATTATGAGAGGCATAGATAGGGTGGATAGCTAGTAGCTGTTTCCCAGGGCACAAATAACAAACACCAGAGGGCATATGTACAAAATTAAGGGAAGAAAATTTAGGGGAGACATCAAGGTTAAGTTTTTTTACACAGAGGGTTATGAGCACCTGGAATGACTTGCCAGGGATGGTGGTGGAGGCTAAAACATTAGGGGTATTCAAGAGCCTCTTGGACAGGCACATGGATGAAAGAAAAATGGAGGGTTATGGGGTAGTGTGGGTTCAGTACTTTTTTTTAAGGATTATATGGGTCGGCACAACATGGAGGGCTGAAGGGCCTGTACTGTGCTGCAGTGTTCTATGGTGTCAGATCGCTCAGTGGGGAAGCATTTTGGAGGTTGTGGTCACAACTCTTTCTCCTTTACCATAGCACTGGAGAGGGATAGGAGCAGAAAATTTGGGAAAACCTAAATCCACTTCCACCACCCTCACCAGCAGTGCATTTCATGCACACACCACTGTCTACGTGGAAAAACTTACTTCTGACATCCCCCTGACATACCCCTTGGGGTAGGAGGAAATATGGTGCTATTAGGCAGGAACCTGGGACCATAAATTTGGAGCAGATGTTCTCAGGGAAATGCACAGCAGGAATGTGGCAAATGTTCAGGAAACCAGGTACTCTTAGAGCTCTAGAAAATTACAAGGGTGCCAGGAAGGAATTTAAGAATGAAATTAGGAGAGCTAGAAGGCCTTGGCAAGCAGGAATAAGAAAATCCCCAAGGCATTCTACAAGTATGTGAAAAACAAGAGGATGAGCCGTATGAGAATAGGACCAAGCAGGAGCGATAGTGGAAACGTGTGCACGTAGTCAGAGGAGGTAGCAGAGGTACTTAATGAATACATTGTTTCAGTATTCACCAGGGAAAAGGACCTTGATAATTGTGGAGATAATTTATACTGGACTGAAATGCTTGAGCATATAGACTTTAAAAAAGAGGATGTGCTGGAGGTTTTGAAAAGTATAAAGTTAGCTAAGTTGCCTGGACCAGATGAGGTACAACCCAGGCTACTGTGGGAAGCAAGGGAGGAGATAGTTGAACTTCTGGCAATGATCTTTGCTTCATCAATAGGGACAGGAGAAGTACCAGATGATTGGAAGTCTGCAAATGTTCAGATTCAGATTCAGTTTATTGTCATTTCAAAACCATAAATGCAATGCAGTTAAAATATGAGGTAATGTTCCTCCAGAATGATATCAACAAAGCATATGACAAAACAGACTACACCAGAAAATCCACATAATGTTTGGCAATCCCCAATCCAGAGACCGGAGAGGCTGCTGGGTATTAATATCGCGCTACCGTCTTAGCGCGTTCCCCGGAAAGGAGCTCCAAACTCACCAGACAAAACAAGACCAAAAACTAAAGCTACAAGACCTGCACAAAACCACATATTTACAACATACAGTTACAACAGTGCAAACAATACCATAATTTGATTAAAAAACAGACCATGGGCATGGTAAAAATAATTCAAAGATGTTAAAAGACTATAAGTTCAAAAGAAACCACCACACAGTTTCCACAAGTCCTCAGGGTCCCGATAGACTCGTCATCCCACACCGGCGGCAGAAGGGAATACCCCCGCTATGGACTTCCACAGCGCCGCCCGACTCAGCCTCGCAGACGAAGCACATAGTGAAAGCGACCTAACCGCAGCAGACTCCTAGCCTTTTTCTTTCCCTCTTTTTCCCCTTTTTCACAGAAGGGAGTAGAGATAACTCAGGAAATTATAGACTAGTGGATCTTACTTCAGTAGTGTGAAAGTCACTAGAGAAGATCTTGAGAGGCAGGATTAATGAGCAATTTGGAGAAACATAAGCTGATTAGGAATAGTCAGAGTGGTTTTGTCAAGGGCAAATCGTGGCCTACAAGCTAATTGAATTCTTTGAGGATGTAACAAAAACATTCATAAAGGTAGAGCAGTGGATGCAGTGTATATGGATTTCAGTAAGGCATTTGATAAGGTACCCCACACAAGGCTCATTCAGAAAGTAAGGAAGTATGGGATCCAAGGAGACCTTGCTTTCTGGATCCAGAATTAGCTTGACCACAGAAGGTAAAGAGTGTTTGCAGATGTTTGTATCCTGCATGGAGGATGGTGAATAGTGGTATTCAGCAAGGATCTATTCTGGGACCCCTCCTCTTTGTAATTTTTTATAAATGACCTGGATGAGGTAGTAGAAGGATGGGTTAGTAAGTTCGCTGATAACACAAAAGTTGAGAGTTTTGTGGATAATCTGGAGGGTTGTCAGAAGTTACAGAGGAATATTGATAGGATACAGAACTGGGCTGAGAAGTGGCAGATGGAGTTTAACCCAGGTAAATATGAAGTGGTTTATTTCAGTGGGTCAAGTTTAAACACAAAATATAATATTAATGTTAAGACTTGGCAGTGTGGAGGATCAAAGCTGCTGTGCAGGTTGACATGTTGTTAAGAAGGCGTATGGTGTGATTGAGTTCAAGAACCACGAGATAATGTTAACACTATTTAAGACGTTACTTAGACCCCGCTTGGAGTATTGTGTTCAATACTGGTCACATCACTACAGGAAGGATGTGGATACTGCAGACAGTGCAGAGGAGATTTACCAGAATGTTGCCTAGATTGGAGAGCGTGCCTTATGAGAATAGGTTGAGTGAACGTAGCCTTTTCTCCTTGAAGTGACAGAGGATGAGATTTGACCTGACAGAGGTGTAGAAGATGATAAGAGGCATTGACCGTGTGGATAGCCTGAGGCTTTTCTCCAGGGCTGAAATGGCTAAAATGAGGGAGCATAGTTTTAGTTTCTAGAGTAGGTTACATCGTGGGCACAACATTAAGGGTCGAAGGACCTGTAATGTTCTGTAGATTTCTTTGTTCTATGTTCTAATTAGTATTGCTATTGCAACTCTCATTTTAACAACCCCTTGTAATTGCAACAAAAAGAAAAGAGAAATAAAATATACCACAATAGTTCTATAGAAGTTGCAAGAAGTATTCGAAGGTGGCAGAGCAGAATAAAAACCTACAATTACAATGTTTTAAAGGCATTTGAACAGGTTTTTGGTTCAGAAAGGAATAAAAAATACAGGCCTGATGCAGGGAAGTGAAATTGGCATCATGGTTGACATGGCAGAGTTGAGACAAAGGGCCCATTTCTGTGCTATACAGTTGTATGACTTCATACTCTTAACCTATGAGAAGGTGGGAAATAGTTATCAAATGAGCAGGTGGAAACCTAAGCTCTATTAAAAAAAGACATTGAGGATAAGCACATAGAGGCTGTGTCAAACCTCCACAAAGCACTGGTTCTGCCAGAATTATGTTGCTATAAATTCCAGTCACCACAATTGAGGAAAGATAGAAGGTCCTGTGACGAGAGTCCTTGACAAGGACTGTTTAGACCCAAATGCTGGAGTATCCGAGGTTAGGATTGAGACACGGAATAAAACTGGATGAGAACTGAGCACAGAAAAAAAGCTCTTGCCAGTATATCTAGTTGTATTTATAACTGAGCACAAACCCCAGTTCAAGTGCTCTTTAAATACCCAATTCTTGGCATCCAAAATATTACTGCCAATTGGCAGGACAGTCCTGAATCTTCAAATGGGCCACACCAGCTATCCATAGTCCTGAGAGTTAGAGCATCTAAGTCCCGGAAGCCGGCAAGTTGGGTGTGTATCGTAACAGGACTCCTCCCCTATAGCTGACTCCTGATGGCCCTGGCTGCTAGAGAATCAATGATGGTAGTCAAGGATGAGAGCCAGATCCAAGATGTCTCTTTCAGGAACCTAGTACCATTCCTCGGGTCTGAATCCTTCCTAGTTCACAACGTACCGCCAAATACCCTGAACAGCTAGTGAGTCCAAAATTCTTCTCACAGTGAAGACCTGTTCCCATTGACAAAAGCGGGTGGTGGCGGGACTGATGGCAATAGGGCTAAAGGGCTGGTGTTCACAGGCTTTAATTTAGAAATGTGGAAAGTGGGATTGATTTTGAGGGTCTTGGGGTATTGCAAGATGAAGCCATCAGATTTACTTTCCTGAGAATCTTGAAGGGTCCAATGAAGTTGGGTGCCATTTTCCTAGACTCCACTAGGAGAGATAAATCCTGAGTAGATTGCCAGACCTGTTGCCTAGGCTACAAAACTGGTTCCTGTACTTTCTTATGGTTTAACCTTTATTTCAGCCTTCCAAATAGAAGCTAACAAAATCTCCCTTGCCCTAATCATTTCTGCTTGCAGTATCAAAGGAGGTCTTCGACTGCAGAAACCCCTATCTCAGCCAGCTTGTTCAGGAAAGAGTGGCAGAAAATACCCAAATTGGTATTCAAAAGGGAACATCCTGTGCACCGAATGACATAAAGCGTTGTGGGTGATCTCTGCCCACATCAAATGGTCACACCACTCATTCGTTCTTTCAGAGGACAGACATCTTAAGATTCATTCCAAATCTTAGTTCACCTGGTTCATCTGGCTGTCGGACTGCAGATGAAACCCAAAGGAAAAACTTGGTGTTGCCCCAGTCAGCTTACAAAATGCCCTCCAAACACGTGACACAAATTGTGGACTATAATCTGGCACAAATGTTCCTCAGTAAGCTGTGAATCCTGAAGACCTGGTGCAGGACAATTTTGGCCATCACCACTGCAGATGTAGTCTGTCCAAGGTGATGAATTTGCAGGCCTTCAAAAAGTGACCCACAATTACCATTGGAAGGAGAAGACCTGTGACAAAGCCCATGGAGATGTGCGCCCATGGTCTGTCCGGAAGAAGAAGCAGTTGAGGTTGGGTGTGGGTCTTCTTGTTCCGGAAGCACACATTACAAAGCTGCACATATTGACAGGTCTCCCTCACCATTCCAGGCCATCGATATCTTTGCTTAATGAACTCAAGGGTCCTGTCAATCCCTGGGTGAGCAGTCATTCTCGATGCATGATCCCAATGAAGAACCGGAGACCAGATGGATCTTGGAATGAATAGCTGACCCAAAGGACTGTTCTGGTGAAACTCCCTTAGTGCCTGAGACTTGCAAACAAATGTGCTAACTCCCTGATAAATTGGTGCTATCACCTTGGCTTGGGGCAAAATGGTGGTTGGCTGCTCCTCTCATTTGGGTTTATCAAACTGACAGGGCAGGCATGTGGCTTCTTGTGTTTTGATCCTGGTCAATAGGTCAGGATGAAATTAAAGCGGTTAAAGAAAAGAGACCGCCTGGCCTGTCTGGAATTCAGTCTCTTGGCCTCCTGAGTATAAGCCAGGTTCTTATGGTCTGTCCAAATGATAAAAGAGTTCTTGGCCCCCTCGAGCCAGTGATACCATTCCACCAGAGCCAACTTTGACCATGAGCAGCTCTCTACTTCCAATGTCATTGTTCCCTTCAATCAAGGATAGCTACCTGGAAAAGAATGCACATGGGTGCAGTTTATTGTCCAAAGGTATCTGTTGAGAAAATACTGCACCCACTCTGAAGTCCGAGGCATCAACCTCCATGACAAAGAGAAGATCTGGGTTAGGTGCAACCAAACTGGGAGCTATCATGAACCCCGCTGTTTGAGCTCTGCGAAAGCAGTCTCCACTTTGATAGTCCAAACAAAAGTACATGTGGATCTCTTGGTTAGTGCTATCAGTGGAGCCAGCACTGAGCTGAAGTTTCTGAAGAACTTTTGGTAAAAGTTAGCAAATCCCAGGCATGGTTGGATTTGTTTCACACTGGATGGTTGTGGCCAATCTCCAACTGTGTGTCTTGCTTGACCATTTTAAGATTGTCATTGGAGATGATGAAACCCAAAAATGGAATGATGTTTACATAAAATTCAGACTTCTCCACCTTGATGTAAGTCCTTGATCAAGAAGCCTTTTCAGGATATCTCTGACATGAGTGATTAGCTCCTCCACAGACTTTGAGAAAATTAGGATGTCATCCAAGTAGTTGAAGGCATACTTTTGGGGAGCATCCCACAGCACATTGCTTATAAAGGCCTAGAAAAATGCTAGCACATTCAGAAGGCCTAAGGGAATGACCAGGTACTCATAGTCACTTGTCGATGTGTTGAATGCCATTTTCCACTCGTCACCCTCCTTTATGCGAGCCAAATTGTATGCACTCTGCAAGTCCAGTTTCAAGAATATTCTTGCTCCATGGGGAATCTCCTTGGGCAGTGTTCATGAGTGGAAGAGGGTAATGATTCTTGACCATTATGCAATTTTGTCCTTTGTAATCAATGCATGGTCATAGGCTCCTGTCCTTTTTCTGTACGGAGAAGAAGCCAGCACCAGCTGGAGAGGTAGAGGGCTAAATGAATCCCAAAGGAGTGAAGTTCCACTATGTCTCCGGGCCTGAGTGCATGTATAATCAGCCCTGCTGAGGACAAGTATCAGGCAGAGATCAATAGCACAGTCATAGGATCTGTTCAGTGCGAGAGTTGAGACCTTTCCCTTGTTGAAGACCTCTTCCAAATCCTTGTAGATGGAATGGATTTCTACTGGCCTGGGTGCTGCACTTACACTCAAACCTTCCTCCGAGAATGACTCTTGAGGATCGTTAGATAGTGGGGGTGATTTGGCAGACCCTAGTGTCTATCCATAGGTTCACAAGAGTCTTCAGTGAAAACAGGCCAAATCACAGTCCAAATCCTTGTCCACGGACATCAGCAGCAAGGTTCAACAAATAGTCATTTTGCTCCTGGGACTAGATCCAAGGGTCTCAGCTTTGGAGCCTTTCCCTTAGACAGGACCTGGCAAATGGATCCCGTTGGCTTAGCTGCTAGAGTTCCAGACTGCTTGGGCACCTCCTTGGCTTGCTCCTGAACTGGAGATCTAGCTCCAGCTGGACAGGGTCAGGACTCGCATGGCCCTGATGGCTGGTGTCAGCTTGTCTGGGTTTCCTAAAGGCTCCAGGTTACCCCAAACAGAAGGCTGTCCCCTCATCCATCACTGGTCTCGGCTTTATCTGGAAATCTTCTCACTGTGGCTTGTCACAGCAGAGTCCCCGTGGACTCTGATACTCCACGGGGCTCATGCTGGCTCAGATGTACTGTGACGAGAGTCCTTGATGAGGAACATTTGGACCTAAATGCTGGAGTATCCACGACTAGGATCGAGAACTGAGAACAAAACGCAAGATGATATCCCTGTTGGGCTTAAGATTGAGCGCAGTTACTTCATTCAGGTACTCTTTAAATACTCAGGTCTTGGCACTCAAAACATGATTGCCAATTTGTGGAACAGTCCTGAATCTTTAAGTAAGTTAGCCATATTCTGGGGAGTTAGAATGTCCAAAGCCCAGAAGCTGACACGTTTGGGTACATGTTGTAACAGGTCCTGAACAGAGTTAAGAAACAACTTTGCACAATGGCTCTAGAAATGATCAATTATATGGATTTTAAAAAGCTACTCCCCTTTAGGGCAGAAAAGATTGTGAGGTATTTTAATAAAAGTGTTCAGTGTTAATAAAAGTTTTCTAACTTTTACAGTTAGTAGAAGTGTTTCTTTGTCTTGACATTTGGGGTTGAGACAAAAGTAACTGAAAAGAACTTGCTGGTATTGATGGAAGCGTAGAGAAACCAAAGGACGTAGTTTTAGAATTATTGGCCAAAGAACTTGGGGAGAGATGTGAAAATAACATTTTCAGTTAGTGTGCAGCCACTGTCTGAAACATTGATGATTCCTAGTTCAACTATGAATTTTGAAAGAGAATCTGTGGGGTGGATATTTCTCACAGGATCACAGAGCAAAAACTACGGATGGGACAGACTAAATTGTTCTTGCACAGAATCATTGCAAAAATAGGACACTAGCCAGAAAAGCATTAGAATTGTTGGGAATTGCAAATGAAGCAGGTCTTCTTACTACTTTTCCCAGCATTCTCATCCTTTCCTAGATATCACTTTCAGCAAATTGTGTAAATCTGTTGACAGTTAAAGGGTGAAGAATTAATTAGCATGCAGCATATTTGGAAGCTGACTCACTAGTTGAAATTACTTTATGGCTCCAAGGTAAACAGATACAGTTGAGTGAGCTCTCTTATCGATACCACTTTCTTTTTGGCTTTCTTGTGCATGCTTCTATATGAGCTGAAATTCATTGGCTCCGTACTGTCTGGTTTCCACCAGTCTTTGGGCTGAATTGTGCTGAAGACTAGCCAGTGATTCCATAGATAAAAGCCTGTGAGCTGCCATGTATGAGGTAGCCTGTTTTTGACTTCTCCATTTTTGTACTCTACATATAAGTTAGGAACTGGCTGGAGTTCAGATGCACATGCATCTGAACCTTGCTTCCCTCCTGGGAGGCACACTATTGAATCTAGGGTATTCTGTAATTTTGTAAGGGGCACATTTATTACATATCTGGCCCTGCAATATAATAAGAGCTATAATAATGCATCTAGTGTTAAGTGAATCGGAGTTATAAACTTCATCCAGAAATAAATATATGCATATCCGAACATTATTTTTCTCTAATTCTCAGTATAACTGCTTTCAAATTAATTGTTAGTTTCATTTATTATGGAAGAATCTGGCACATTGTTGAGAAAGAACAATTTGATGAGTAGAACCACATTATGTTAGAAAGCAGTTTGAATAAAACTGACAAAAGGAAAAGTTTGAATCAACACACAAAACACTAGAGGAACTCAGCAAAACAGCAGCATCAATGGAGGGAAATGGGACATTTTGAACTGATGCCTTTTACCTGGACTGTTCCAATCTCTTGTGTCTTCTGTGCTTGGATCAAATATGGGTTTCTATACTAATATATTTTGTCCTGAAGAAGTGAGAAGGAAATGAGAATTTTAAACTTAAGTGAAGGAATGTTGTGGTGTAGGGGAACTAATTAAGCATCACTTCAAGGAAGAAGCAAAGAATTTTAGTCCATTGGGGTGTAGGCTGGAGGGGTAGAGAGATTGAAAATTTATGGTGTAAAATCGATCTAGGTTAGAAAAGAAAGGATAGGCAGAAGTATAGTGAAAATAGGAATAAATACATTCTATGGGACAAGAACAGATTGAAACTGTAGACCTACTAGTAGTTCTGCTTGTGAATATCAGGGAAAAGTGAAAGTGGGCACAAGGTGAAGTTCTCCAAAAGTCCTATCCAAAGTCTATCCTTTAAACAACATTGATAAATGCAGTCACTATGGAGGTGTACTTTTGCTGAATAATCATCAATTAAAAACATTAACTCAGTTCAGACCATAAGATATAAGAGCAGAATTAAGCCATTCAGCTGATTGAGTCTTCTCCAACATTCCATCATGGCTAATTAATTAGACCTCTCTAACCCATTCTCCTGCCATTTCCTCATAACCTTTTATGTCTTGACTAATGAAGAACCCATCAATCTTCCTTTTAAATATACCCAATAACTTGGCCTCCACAGCTGCCTGTGGCAATGAATTCCAGAGATTCACCACCCTCTCACTAAAGAACTTCATGCTCTTCTCTGTTCTAAATGAATGTCCCTCAATTCTGAGGCTTTGCCCTCTGGTCCTTCACTGTCCCACTATATGAAACATCCTCTCCACATCTACTCATTCTAGGCCTTTCAATATTCAATAGGTTTTAGTAAGATCCTCCCTCATTCTTCTAAACTCCAGTGTTTCCAGGCCCAAAGCCATTAAATGATGTTCATGCATTAACCCTTTCATTCCTGGAATCATTCTTGTGAACTTCCTCTGGACCCTCTCCAAAGCCAGCACAGCTTTTCTTAGATACACTGCTCACAATACTCCAATGCCACCTGACCAGTGCCTTACAAAGGCTCAGTATTACATCCTTCCTCTTGAAAAAGGTGCTAGCAATGCATTTGCTGCCCTTACCACTGACTCAATGTGCAAGCTAATGTAACACGCTGTCAGGTTTCACTGCTAATGTAATGACCTCTCTGTAATATTTCACTGCTAAGGCTAATGGAGTGGCTTCTCTGTAATGTTCTACTGCTGAGGTAATGGTTTCTCTGTGCAGCAATGACTAGAGATAACAGGGTGTGTTAGCCTCTGAGCGGGATGTTGTTCTTTCTTGTGTCTCTGGGAGCCAGGAATTCACAGTCTTTTGCCAGGGAGAGAGGAGGAGAGAAGAGGCGAATGGAGAGAGTTGGTAGAACTGATGAATTGAGTGGACTTGGAGTGAGGATCTGAAGGTCAGCGAAGATTGGAGGAGGTCAAGGGTGGACAAATGGCCTTAGCAGTAAGCTCCAATGTTTCTGCATTAGACTGTTTCATGAGAATGGACCCTTTTCTTTTTTTTTTGTTTCTTTACTAAACATATAGTCAAATTAAGAATTATAAAGCTCAATGGTTTAATCGTATATTCTGTACTGTTTGTTATTTTGTGGTATTGATTTGTAACATCATATAGCATGCACCCAAATGAGATTTCTTAAGGTTGGCGGGGCCGGGGGCTATATCCCTTATATTAAGCCGCTAGCCGAACTGAGTGTTACAATTGTGGGGACTCGTCCGGGACTGATTCCATTGGATGCTGTGTGATTACCCTGAGCATTGAACCAGTGGGGTGGATATTTGTAATCTGGCTGAATTGTTAATTCACCTGTTAAGTACTGTTAAAATTGTGATTGCAGAAGGACGTTTGGTAAAATGGCAGATGCAGCTCTCATTTTAATGCAGACCAGTGCTGATGTAGCGGTAGCTGGGGGCGGAGATTTCAAATACAGGGTTCTATTGTTTCTGTGGAGAGAGAAAGGAGGGTCAGGAGCAAGTGGTGGATCAATTGGTGGTTTCTGATGACACCATTCCCCAAGTTTACTGTAACCTGACTGCTTTGAAGACAAATCAGCTGCCGGAATTGAATTCTGGGGAAGTGGCAGCTGCTCAGCGAAATGATCGGAGCATTGGTACCATTTGGGCAGCAGTTGAAAAGGGAGACATGGCTCAGGCAGAGAAAACAAAACAAGCTTCGGTGCCTCCATTACTGCGAGAATGGAGTTGAAGAACCAGATCTTATACCGGGTCACGCCACCTCCAGATCGACCTGAGGGTTGCCATCTGGTTCTGCCCGAGATGTATCAGAGGATTGCGTTGAAATCACTTCACGATGATTCTGGACATTTGGGAAAAGACCTATTGATTGCTCAGAGACTGGTTTTACTGACCCCAGATAAAATAGGAGGTCAAAAAATACTGCAAGTCGTGCATTCAATGCATGTGGCGGAAGATGCTGCCTACACGGGCAACTCCCTTGTCCCACTTGCAGTGTGCGGGGCCCCTGGACCTGGTGTGTATGGATTTCCTGTCAATAGAACCCAGTACCAGCAACACGGCGAATGTCTTAGTCATCATGTTCCACCACTGCACCAGATATGCGCAGGCTTTTCCTACCAAGGACCGGAGGGCATCCTCTGTGGCCAAAGTTTTCTGGGAGAAGTACTTAATCTATTAAGGCCTTTCCAGATGGATACATGGTGATCAGGGATGGAATTTCGAGAGCAGACTCATCCATGAGTTACTGGGCAAGCTTGGAGTCGAGAAGTCGAGGACCACACCCTATCACCCACAGGGTGACCCCCAGCCAGAAAGGTTTAGTTGGACCTTGCTAGACATGTTCGGGACCCTGGAGATTAGCAAGAAGAGCAAGTCGAGTCAACATATTGGGTATCTGGTTCACAATAACAACTATACACAAAATGAAGCTACTGGGTATTTGCCATATTATTTGATGTTTGGGCACGAGATGAGATTGCCCATTGACCTTTGTTTTAGGACTGACAAGGGTGACTTACCCCCAAAGACTTATCTGAAGTATGTGTCTGATATGAGAAGAGAGCGGAAAAGGGCTTATGAATTAGCTGGGGTCGCGGCTGCCAAGCAAAATCAAGGAAATAAGAGGAGGTACGATCAAAATGTGAGGTTCTCCCAATTCCTGCCGGGAGACCGAGTCCTTATAAAGAATTTGGGGCCACCTGGAAAGCATAAGTTGGCTGATCACTGGACGGCCACATGTGGTGGAGAGTCAGATGCCAAACCTACCAGTATTCTGGGTGAAACCAGAAGATGGGAATGGGCCTGTCAAGATTTTCCATCGGAACCACCTACTGCCCCGGGACAAGAGGTGCAGGTAGACCCAGAGCCTGACTTGGAGCCTACACCTAGTAAGAGGACTCGGCAGAAACACAGGGCGACTGCACGGCCCTCTGAAGGTGAGGTTAGGCTGGCCCCCACCCCTGAGAGCGATACTGATTCAGACGATGAGGACAAGGATGTGTGGTATCTGCTACCTTTCGCTAACTCCCCATTGATTGAGGGGGAGACTCCTGGCCCTTCTCCTGCTGAGTCAGGTGAAGTGGGGGGTGCTATCTGTGGGTAGCCTGGTTGCAGCAGGACTCTGCAGGGAGGGAAGCGGGGCTTGGCCATGGGACAGAGGGGGCTGAGTTGCAGGTGAGCACGAGTGATAGGTCAGGGGAGGCATCGCCAGGTAGACTGGAAGTATCCCCAGTGGGATCTGAACCTGAAGAGTTAGGTGAGGGGGTGCGGAGGTCTCAGAGAATTAAGAGACCACCCGATAGGTTGGCCTACTTAGCACCAGGAGAGCAGAGCGTGACCCCCACTGTTTTAGAGAGCTACGTCATTGCCTTTTGTACCTGGATTGGACTTTATTTTTTGCAGGGTTGGCGAATTATCTCAATGTCATGAGGATATGACTAAATTTGGTGAGGAGAGACAGTAACATGCTGTAAAGTTTCACTGCTAATGTAATGGCCTCTCTGTAATATTTCACTGCTAAGGCTAATGGAGTGGCTTCTCTGTAATGTTCCACTGCTAAGGTAATGGTTTCTCTGTAGCAGCAATGTTTGGGCTATGACTAGAGATAACAGGGTGTGTTAGCCTCTGAGCGGGATGTTGTTCTTTCTTGTGTCTCTGGGAGCCGGAAATTTGTGGTCTTTTGCTGGGGAGAGATGAGGAGAGAAGACGCAAATGGGGAGAGCTGGTATATTGGTAGATCGCTGGACGGAGTGGACTTGGAGAAAGGTTTGAAGGTCAGTGACGATCGGAGGAGGTTGATGGTGGCCTTTTTCTTTTTTTTTGTTTCTTTACTAACCCTAACCATATAGTCAAATTAAGAATTATAAATCTCAATTGTTTAATCGCATGTTGTATACTGTCTGTTATTTTGAGGTACTGATTTGTAACAGGGGACCCATCACGAGATTTCCAGAGTTTGGCCGGGCCAGAGGCTATCATCCTCTATATTAAACCACTGGCTGAACCAAGAGTTACACTAATTTTTAGAGGATCCTGCATGAGAATTTCCTTTTGCAATTCGAATTTCTGAATTTACTCCCTGTTCAGAAAACAGAATGTGTCTTTATTCTTTCTTGCAAAGTCCATGACCATACACTTCCCCGCATTATATTCTATCTGACACTTCCTTGCCTATTCTCCTAATCCACCCAAGTCTTTATACAACCTGCCCTTCCCTCTCAAACCTAATCTTCAATTCGTATACAGACCTGGACACAAGCCATCAATTGCCATTCAAATCATTGACATACAATGTGAACAGAAACAGACCCAATGCTGACCTCTGAGGAACATCACTAATCTTTGGCAGCCAATCAGAAAAAAGGCTCCTTTAGTCCTACCCTTTGACTCCTGCTAGTCAGCTAATCTTCTATTCATACTAGTATCTTTCCCATAATACCATGGGTCCTTATCTTGTTCAGCTGCCTCATGTGCGACACTTTGTCAAAGGTTTCTGAAAATCCAAGTAAGTAACTTCCGCTGACTCTCCTTTGTCTTTCCTGCCTATTATTTCATCAAAAGATTCCAAACATTTGTCAGGCAATATTTTCACTTAAGGAAGCCACACTGCCTTTGTTTCCACAGTTCCTGTCGCTACAGATGCTGCTTCACCTGCTGTGTATTTTCAGCAGTTTCCATTTTCACTTTAGATGTCCAGCACACATGCTCATGTCACTAATCTTGTTCTGTTTCTCATAATATTTGTGAAATATCATTTGGAAATACAACATTTTGAGAGGTCCAGAGGATTTGAGGAGTGCAATGAAAATGATTTTCTTTTGGCCGCCTTTCACTTTTTCATTATGAAAGTCTTACCTGGACTCGAATTTCCAAAATACAACATCTCACCTTTATCTAAATTAAATTCTATTTGCCTTCCTCAGCTGACCTACTCTGCTGATAAAGATCCTCCTGAAATTTTGATAACCTTCTTCACTATCCACTATGCCACCTGTTTTAGAGTTATCTGCAGACTGACTAAACATGCCCTGTGCATTCTTATCTAAACAATTGTGGAATCGGTTCAGTGCTGAGGTAAGTAAAGTCATCCACACTAGTTCAGGAGGCTAATAACTGTTCCTGAACCTGGTTGTGTGGGACCTATGATTCCTGCACTTCTCTCCAATGGCAGCAGTAAGAAGAGAGCATGGCGTGGTAGGACGGGGTTTTTGATGATGGATGCTGCTTTCTTGTGGCAGTGTTCCTTGTAGATGTGCTCAATGGGTGGATGGTGGGGGCAACATCCCTGTGGTGGACAGTGCACTATTTGTCTTCTTAACCACTGTATTAACTTGTGCAGCAACTTTAAGATACAGATGTGGACCACAATGTCCCTCTATCCCTCCATACTATGAGAAATCTTGTCATTAACCCTTTGTTTTACATTCAGATTTGATCTTCCAAAGTATATCGCTTCACACATGATCTCCCATGCACAAAGCCATGCTGACATAATCAAACTCTGTCCTTCCAGATATGCATATACCTTATCCTTCAGAATCCTCTCCTATAACTTACCTACCACTGACTTTAGACTTACTGGTCTACATGTCCCAGGTTTTTCATTGCTGTCCTTCTTAAATAAAGGCAAGACATTGGCTACCCTCCATCTAGCAGCATCTCACCCATGATTAATGATGGTGCAAATATCAAGGCTAGGCTTCTGCAATTTTTTTCTCTAGCTTCCCACTGTGTTCTTGGATATACATTGTCACACCCTGGAGATATATCTAACTTAGTAGCTTTCAGACATCCAGCACCTTCTCCACAGTAATGTGGATGTGGTGTATCCCCAAGACCTCCACATTTACTTTTTCAAGTTCCAAAGTCTTCATGTCTATCTCTGAGATATAAAGAGAGGAGACATATTCACTGAGGACATTGTCATCTCCTGCAACTCAACACAAAAATGTCCACTTTGGTCTTAGAAGTGTGCTACTCTCTCTAGTTATTATTTTCCCTTATTAGACTTATAAAATATCTTTGGACTTTCCTGAATCATCTCTGCCAAAGATATATTATGCCTTGTATTTGCTGTCCTGATGTCATTCTTGTGTGCACTCCTGAATACCCTATATCCAACCAGGCATTTACATGATGCCAACTCTCTATACCTGATCCATGTCACTTCTTTCCTGGCCAGAATCGTGGAATACAGTATCTTGTCATGCAGGGTTACCTAATCCTACTGACCTTGTACTTCATTCTAACAGGAACGTGCAATCCTTAGTTCTCACTACCTTATGTTTTAAGTTCTCCCACTTGTTTGTGGTCCCTTTACCTGCAAACAACCTACTCCAATCAACGCTCCTGTCACATACTGTCAATATTTCTCTTGCCCTAATTGTGAACATGAACCTAATAGACCATATCCATGCCATTCCATAAGGTTTAAAACTGATAGAACTATGTTCACTGGTCCCAAATTATGCCCCACCATCACTTGCCCTACTACCCCAAGAGTAAAGCAGGATTACTTTGCCCTGTTCCTAATCAAGAGCTCTATATGTTACCCAAGGAAATGTTCCTGAACCCACTTAACAAATTCCACCCTATCTAAGTTTGGGGTTCCAAAATAGTAGACCCAATTTATGTTAGGAAATTTAAAATCCCCTATGGCAAGTGTATTGTTTTTCAGTTCTCCACAAGATCCTACATATTTGTTCTTCTAAATCTCTTTGAATTTTTAGGGACCCATAGGACAATCTCAACCACATAATCACTCCTTATTATTTCCCAGTCCTATCATAAAGCCTTACTGGATATCCTTCAGTAATTTCATCTCTGACTACTGCTGTGACTCAATAAGCCATCAATTACTGTATACCTATACCTATATTCTATCTGCTTCAGATAGAATTATAGAATTTCTATGTTTGAACAACAAATATCAAAACCAACTATTTTTGAGATGTATGATTTGAGGACCCGGCATATAAGAAAGTAACATTAACAGTGATGGGCCAGATTACATTTTAACAGTTAACTTATGAGCAGTCAACCTCCCATAAATCAATGGGCATAAACATCACTCTATTACTATGCTCCATCCTTATTTATAAATTGATGCCAATTTTAAAAGTCTTCTTCCCTATAATTCCTTCCCTTCTGATTTGAATTATTGCCTATATTAGGGTCACTAATTCTATGGAAGAAATAAGTATGGTAGTTTCATTTTAATTAGCTATAGTGTAATCATTTAAGTTATTTATTGTGATTTTAAAGTGCTTTTTATTGTTTTTGTAATAATTATATAATAATCAGAGACATTTGAAAACACTTCCAAGCTCTTTGAGACTGCACACAGTCAATAATGTTAGGATTAGGGTTGGAGTTATCCCACAAAGTGTAGCAAACAACATGCAATGCCTTAGCCTCAGACACTGCATATTCTTTTTAAAAATATAACCCAAAATTCAGCCAGTTCATGGACAAGCTGTGCCTTAACTCTATTTATTTGTTTTAGTGAAGATTCTTTCATATTATTTTTTCTAAACTGTCTAAAGTTCCAATTGTCTAAGCACATGTTTAACTTGATAATCTGAGTTAAAACCACTTCCTGACTTTGAATCTGAATGACCTGGCTCTACTTTGGTACCATTGTTCTGGACTCACTGACAGATGAAGATATTGCAGTATCACTACCTACCTTATAATTTCTGCATCATTCAGATCAAAGAATGTAGCTTATATTCACAATTAATCCTTCAAAACATGAAACCATTCATCTTTCGGAAACTGATATTTGCCACATATAATTTGCCAAGAAATTCCAAAAACTTCCAAGAAATTAGCTCCTTCCTAATCTCTTCCATTATGTAAGCCCTGATACTGTAAACGATCAATAGTTCAGCACTCGTTGACATTTGAAGACACACCAGCATATGTTCCAGACTATTGAATATTACTCCAATTAATATACCAAACTACATTTAATTTACTTTTATTTTGGTACATAGCAGTAAAATAGATCTACCAATGGACATGGCAGGTTTAAAGAGAATATGGAAATTGTGTTTCTCTCTCCCCTTCCCCCAACTTTTAAATCTACTCCTCATCTTTTCTTCCAGTCCTGCTGAAGTGTCTCAGCCCAAAACATCAGCTGTACTTTTTTCCATAGATGCTGCCTGGCCTGCTGAGTTCCTCCAGCATTTTATGTGTTGCTTGGATTTCCAGCATCTGCAGATTTTCTCTTGTTTGTAATTGGATCACCACACATTGCAAAGTCTCTTCTAGGGCTGCCTACCCTGAAGAAGTTTAAATCTTCTCTTCAACAGGAGTTCAGAATGAGAATCAGGTTTATTATCACCAGCATAGAAACATAGAAAACCTACAGCACAACACAGGCCCTTTGGCCCACAAAACTGTGCCGAGTATGTCCCTACCTTAGAACTGCCTAGGCTTTACACATAGCCCTCTATTTTTCTAAGCTCCATGTAGCCATCCAGGAGTCTCTTAAAAGACCCTATCATTTCCACCTCCACCATCGTTGCTGGCAGCCCATTCCATGCACTCCCCACTCTCTGCATAAAAAAAACCTACCCCTGACTTCTCCATCATACCTACTTCCAAGCACCTTAAAACTATGCCCTCTCATGCTAGCCATTTCAGCCCTGGGAAAAAGCCTCTGAGGTAGTGTCCATAACTTCAATGTCCATTTAGAAATCGGATGGCAGAGGGGAAGAAGCTGTTCCTGAATTTCTGAGTATGTGCCTTCAGGCTTCTGTACCTCCTACCTGATGATAACAGTGAGAAAAGGGCATGGCCTGGGTGATGGAGGCCCTTAGTAATGGATGCTGCCTTTCTGAGACACCTCTCCCTAAAGATGTCCTGGGTACTTCGTAGGCTAGTGCCCAAGATGGAACTGACTAGATTTACAACCGTCTGCAGCTTTTTTCGGTCCTGTGCAGCAGCCCCTCCATACCAGACAGTGATGCAGCCTGTCAGAATGCTCTCCATGGTACAACTATAGAAGTTTTTGAGTTCAGTGAAAACCTCCCTCACTGCTCCCCTTCTGTGATCTCTGTTGCTCTCCAACTTTTTGCCCACATTCTTATCGAGACTCGCTACTACAACCATGTATCCTTCCTGGGAACATGCCTTCACTGCCAGCTTGTACCACATGGCTTCCAGATTCTTTACCAAGCTCCCCCTCCCGGTTTCACCTACCACCTTGTGTTTCTCTCTCCCCTCCCCCACCTTGAAAATCTACTCCAGTCCTGCCAAAGGGTCTTGGTCCAAAACGTCAACTGTACTTTTTTCCATAGATGTTGTCTGACCTGCTCACTTTCTCCAGCATTTTGTGTGTGTTGTATGGAAATCATGGCATTGCTGAATTTAAAGGGAGTGTGGGAAATAGAGTTATGATAACTTTGGAAATCTCAATTGATTATCAGATTAATAGAATGTTACAGTGTCACAATCCTACTACCATTTGAATACAATTCCTTCGCATTCAACTCTTGATTACCTTGATGACAGCCTTCACTGTGGGCTCAGTTGATCCTAATTGATTAATCTTGATTTCTCAACATTAAACAAAATCTTTTCTGCAATAATTTGCTCTATCAAATGTGCAGTCATTTAATGAATTTTGACAGAATAAATATGGCAATTGAAAATGCTCATGAAAAACACCACAGAAATAAAATGCAAAACAGAACTGTTTCAGCTGATAGTTCATACCAAAGCACAACTTGACTAACTGAATTGGTTTCCGAATCTGAAACTTCCCATGGCATTTATTGCAGACAGGTTCTGTTCTTCAATCTATTTGGCAGACATAATGGGTGTTTATGCTTTCTAAAGTTCAACCAATGGCTTACTTACTTACAAGTTGCATGCCATCTTGGACAATGACTCCCATCTACTCCATAATGTACTGGTTAGGCACAGGAGTACATTTAGCCAGAGACTCATTCCACCGAGATGCAACACTGAGCATCATAGGAAGTCATTCCTGCCTGTGGCCATCAAACTTTACAACTCCTCCCTTGGAGTGTCAGACACCCTGAGCCAATAGGCTAGTCCTGGACTTATTTCCACTTGGCATGATTAACTAATTATTATTTAATTATTTATGGTTTTACATTGCTATATTTCTTCACTATTCTTGGTTGGTGCGGCTGTAACAAAACCCAATTTCCCCTTGGGATCGATAAAGTATGTCTGTCTGTACTTTAAAAATAAACTTCTGTGTGGTGAATGGTTGGTGTCAGTTGATACCAGGAAAATTCACAACAACATTTTTACCTGGAATCATCGGAAGAAACTAGTCTTAAAAATTTAATTGAATGATTGCTGGTTTCTGATAGAAAGACAACATAAGGAGTTAGAGGAATTGTTTAGTGTTTTGTTGTTTCTTGTGCTTCCAAGGTGCGAAATATGTCAGTGATGATTACTTACGTCTTCCAACTTGAGAATGCCACTCCTCTAGCACTGATTTTCGGTACCAGGAGGGCAGCTGACTGTCCCTGTTATATTTACAACCTATGTGATATGACTGTGCCAGTTTGTGCTCTGGGTTATGCTTCAGGTCTGGATCTACAGAAAATTAATAGAAGTTGCCAATACTCATTTCAGATGGGATTCATACGACCACAGAGACATTCTGTTTATAAATCAGCTGGGATTCAACACATTTAGTGTTGAGCGCGTGGCAATTTAATTAACTGGTTAGATCTAGATTGCATTTATTCAACTAATCTTAACCTTGCTTTCAAAAAAATTGCAAATACAGTAATCAACTTTCATAACTTCTAGTGAAAAGTAATTATATTAAACATTAACTCAACTTGCTGCTTCATAGGTATTGTATGACCTGAGTTTTTGCAGTATTTTTGTAATAACAATTATGGATGGAAAAGATGGATCCAGGCAAGTAGAACAGTAAAGGGAGAAAATATTACAGAAAATCTGACAAAGCAGAGGAAGCTGGAATAAGAACATGAAAGGAGTCATGACGGACAATCTGCTGAATGTGGAAGCTTGGGGGGGTTGAAGGAGAGAACAAGGCAGGCTGTTTCTGAGAAAGGGCATGAGACCAAGAGTATAGGAAACAAGTAGGTATGGCTGAAGATAATTGAGGACACCTCTCTCTCTTTCTCTCTCTAACTCTATCTCTCTAACTTTCTGTCTCTCTATCCATCTCTCTGTCTATCTATCTCTCTATGTATGCATATATGTTTTCCAAGTGTGTATGCCTTAGTGTAACAGATACAAATATCATAAGTGGCAGATTACAGTTACATAAACTGCAATGTTAAGTGTGTGATGGTTAACTTAAATAAATCATTAATGTTTGGTGTAGTGTGGGAATTAGACCATAAACCATACGGTATAGGAGCAGAATTAGGCCATTTCATCATGGCTGATCAATTTTTCCTCTCAGCCCCAATCTCCTGCCTTTATCCTGAATCCATCCATGCCCTGACTAATCCAAGATCTGTCAACCTCTGTCTTAAATATGCATAAAGTCTCGGCCGCCACAGCTACCTGTGGTGAAGAATTCCACAGATTCACCACCCTCTGGCTAAAGAAATTCCTCGTCATCTCCATTCTAAAAGGTCATCCCACTATTCTGAAGCTGTGTCCTCTGGTCTTAGATTCTCCCACCATAGGAATCATCCTCTCTACATCCACGCTATGAAGGCCTTTCACCAGCTGATAGGCTTCAATTAGGTCACCCCTCATTCTTCTGAATTCATTGAGTACAGGCCCAAAGCCATCAAATGCTCTTCATATGAAAAGCCATTCAATCCTGGAAACATTTTTGTGAACCTCTTTTGAACTGTCTCCAGTTTCAGTGCATCCTTTCTATGATAAGGGGGCCTAAACCACTTACAATACTCTAAGTGATGCCTCACCAATGCTTTATACAGTCTCAACATTACATCCTTGTTTTTATATTCTAGTCCTCTTGAAATTAATGTTAACATTGCACATTGCATTTGCCTCCCTCACCACAAATTCAAATTAACTTTCAGGGAATCCTGCACAAGGACTCCTAAGTACACTTGTGCCTCAGTTTTCTGTATTTTCTCTCCATCTATAAAATAGTCATCCCTTTCATTTCTTCTACCAAAGTGCACAACCATACACTTCCTGACACTGTATCCCACTTGCCATTTCATAGCCTATTCTCCTAACCTACCTAAGTTCTTTTGAAGCCTTTCTACTTCTTCAAAAGTTCTTGACCCTCCACTTATCTTCATATCATATGCAAACTTTGCAGCAAAGCCATCAATTCCATCATCCAAATCATAGACATACAATACAAAAGAAATCAATCCCAACACACCCCTGTGGAACACCATTAGTCACTGGCAAATGGGGCTCCCTTTATTCACTCTTTGCCTCCTGCCAATCAGCCATTGCTTTATCCATGCTAGAATATTTCCTGTTATACCTTGGCTCGTAGCTTGTTAAACAGCCTCATGTGGCACCTCATCAAAGGCCTTCTGAAAATCCAATTCTCCTTTGTCTATCTTGCTTGTTATTTCTTCAAAGAATTCTAACAGATATTCCCTTGAGGAATCCACGCATTCTATGGCCTATTTTATCATGTGCCTCCAAGTACCCTGAGACCTCATCCTTCATAATCAACTACAACATCTTCCCACCCACTGAGGTCAGATTAACTGGCCAGTAATTTCATTTCTTCTGCCTCTCTCCCTTCTTAAAGAATGAAGTGACATTTGCAATTTTTCAGTCTTCCAGAACCATTCCAGAATCCAGTGATTCTTGAAAGATCATTGCTAATGTTTCCACAATCTATTCAGCCACCTCTTTCAGAACCCTGGGGTGTACACGATCTAGACCAGGTGACTTACCTACCTTAAAACCTTTCAGCTTCCTAAGAACCTTCTCTTTCATAATGGTAACTTTACAGACTTCATGACCCCTGATGTCATACTGCTCAAATCTTCCACAGTGTAGACAGATGCAAGATATTTATTCAGTTCATATGTTGTTTCCTTGTCTCCCATTACTACCTCTTCAGCATTGTTTTCCAGAGGTCCGATATCCGCTCTTGCCTCTCTTTGACATTCAATGTATCTGAAGAAACTTTTGGTGTCCTCTTTAATAATACTGGCTCACTTACTTTAGTACTCCATCTTTACCTCCTTAATATATTTTTTAGTTGCCTTCTGTTGGTTTTTAAAAGCTTCTCAGTTCTCTAACTTCCCACTTATTTTTGCTCTATTATATGCCCACTCTTTGGCTTTGGCGTTGTCTTTGGCTTCTCTTGTTAGCCATGGTTGTGTTCTTTTGTCTCTAGAATACTTCTTCCTCTTTGGGATGAATATATCCTGTGCCTTCCAAATTGCTTCCAGAAATGAATGACCTCTTCTCGGGCTTCCAAACAGGAAAATGTTTCAATTATAGCCAACGTTTTGATGACAAGCTCCACTACCAGGAATGATGCTTGGGCATTAGTCTGATGGCATTTATACACCTGCAGTCCATCCCTCCTTATAGGTTAGACCTCATCCAATCAGGTTTCCACTCTCCCACCTTATCTACAATTGAATTCCAGTTCTTACTTAGAGGGAGACCATTGTCTATGTTAAAATTCGTAGTTTCTTGGGACAGAGATAGCCCAGATGAAGGGTAAGAGAAGTCGTAAAGTGGCTGTAGCAAATGTAGTTGGCATGACATTACAGAGAACTTGCTTTGTGTGCCTGGAGCCATGTCATGTAGCAATGATCTGCAGGAATAGACCTGGGAGGGTAAAGGAGTTGATTTGTTACAGCTGTGGCTCCTCAGGCCATGATTGGAGACAGTGTTCTGAAAAACAAGGAAAGGGTAAAAATCACTCACCAGAACAGGCAGCTGCACCCTCTCTTTCTAATTTGGCTGCTGACCAGATTATTGAGCTGGTGAAGTCAGACAAATGGCTGCCGGTAGCCGTCATCCACGGATGTACACAAGAGGTTTATCGGGGCCAGCAATGCACAATGTTAGTGGGCACGGGATCATCTGTATTGATAACTGATCTACCCTTGCCCACTACAGGAGAAAGACAATTTACGTAACCAGTGCAGAATGTAAAACAATGAGAGTGGAGAGAAGTCGGTCCCAGATACTTGAGATTGAGGGATTGCAGCTTCCTGTAGGTTTTTGGGTGTGTCCAAACAATGAAGATACTATCCTGGGGACTGACACACTGAGTGAGGCAGGTGCTACCATCGATTCAGGAGAAGGAGAAATAGCATGGATGAGACAGGGACAGTAAACGTGTGATCCACAAAGCAGCTAACATGACCCACAGGGAGACAGCAGCCCCAAGGAGAGAGGAGAGATGAGGTGATGTGTGGGAATCATGTCTGGGGGTCCCAAGGGGAGGGACCAAGCACAGTCAGGAGCTGTTAGAGGTAGTGCAGCTGCCTGAGGTGATCACAGTAAAGATGCACCAGAAAGGGGGTAGTAAAAAGCAGAAAGGGAAAGAATGAGCAGGCATGAGATCAAGGAGGACAGAAGAAAAACAAGAAGCAACCAAAACTACAAGAGAACAGAAAGAAAGTACAACTGCCAGTTCAGTAAGATTACACAGAGCTGTAAAGGACCGAGCAAATCAACAGCAGCACATTGCTGAACAGAGGGACCGGAGAGAAGGGAGAAAGTCCTCCCACACCCAGGTGACCAAGTCATGGTAAGGGTGATGCCTGAAAAGGCAGGGTTTGCTCCCAGATGTATCATATCACAGATGGTACTCTTAACAAATGATACTTGCCCCGTGTGCAGATTCGGAGAGGTTGTCAATGGAAACTCTGGACTCGGGTTAAACTGTGCGACTCAGCTTCTTGTTGCCCCTGAAGACAGAGCAGGAGATCAAGTGCAGCCAGGTGGAACAGAGAATTGTTCCTATTCTTTCAAGCTGGAGGAAAAGTAGTAGAGGACCTTCCTCCCCAGGTGGCCTTAAAAGCATGCTGCCCACACATGCTTGCTGATCCTTTTGGTTGATTTTCTTTTCATGACCACATGTACCGGTTTGAGGTGTGTTACCCATACAGCTCCTTCTGTACATTGCAGGATGGTATAGGTCTTTGTGTGAGTCACTGCTTTTGCCTTTAACTCAGTTTGCTTCACTTGAACTTGTGATTTTTGTGTGGCTCATCTTAAATCTCCATGTAAACCTGTGGCACCGATGTGCTTTACTATACTGGAGTAGTAATTTTACCTAATATACTTTATTGCATGGATGCATTTTATTTCACTGTGAAGGATAGTCGAGACTTTAGCCTTTTATGAGCAGTAAGCTAAAGATAGTACTAGTGCACTTTATTTGATCTAACAGTTACTCAGAAGCAGTATTTTGTTTTGAAATTGGACTTGTCTCTCTATGTGCAATGTTTTTAGCAAAACTTGTTTGTTAATAAAATTAGTTATAACTTTAAACAACATTGCCAGAGTGCCTGCTTTAAAGAGGTGTGGAACCTGCCTGTACTACAGGCTCAGTAGTTCACAAGTGTACCCACTAACGGTGTAATTACGGAGAACCCAAGAGATGAATACCAGCTAGCTGCACCAGACCTGAGCACAGTTGATGGAAGCAAATGTGAAGCAAGAGGACACTGAGAGAGCATGACAGAAAGCTGTGAACAGCATGCTGAAGTGTAACGGCAATGGTGCTCTGTAATGAAGGCTGGTTGCTGAAGGTAGATGATTAGTTGTATAGCATAGAACAGAAACAATATTGGGGAAAATAGATGGGAAGGGATCTGAGTTACCGTAGAAACATCATGTTCACAACTTTGATGGCACGACGGACTGAGAATGAGAGAAATTGCGCTTGGCATCTGAAATCAGTCAACCTAGCCTCAATGGGGAGTGAATTCAACAGTTGGGCCAGCAATCAACCAGACAGTCCGGAACTGGGTGCCACCAGGGAGAGGTCCTTGCAGTCATTCAGATAGGAACCACCACAACCCCTCCTGTGAGCCTGATAGGTTACCTTGACCCTGGAAAGAGAGTTTCCTCTGGTAGCCACTGCAAAATCTTAGCTAGCAGAAAAGGAGGGGCTGAAGATGAAGAATGGGATCAAAACTGCATTCAGTCAGCAGAGAAATAGAGAACAGGGATATAAATGACAAGGCTGCATTTTTAAAGACTGTTGTTCAAATTTCTGGAACAATCTCTGTGCTTAGTGTCTTTTAAGTAGACATTAGGGACAATGGGGTAGATGAAGATGCACACCTGACCTATCTAATAATTGGTGAAATTGATTTTAAATGATGTACAAATGACTGGTTTTTGTATCAAGAGATTCTTATTAATCTTCAGCAATTTGTTATTTTGAAGTGACCTCTGTTGCCTGACATCCGATATTCAGATTTGAGATAGGACAACATTAAAACTCAGAACAAAAAAGTCAGCCTCTCATGCTACAGCTCATAGCAACTGAAAGTCTAATGTAATAAATGGCAAAATGTGAATTGGTAAATAGATAACTTGGTTTATTATTCTCACATGTACCGAGGTACGGTGAACCGGGCGCCACAGTTACTGCGTCATTATTACATCTAAGGCGTTCCAAAGTTCAGAGTTCAATTCCAGCGCTGTTCTGTCAAGAGTGTCTGTATATTCTCCGCATGGAATGTGTGGGTTTTCCCTGGGCATTCCAGTTTCCTCCGTCATAACAAAGATTTACTGGGTAGGTTAGTTATTCACTGTAAATTAGGTTAGGTCAGGGTTAATCAGGGCTGTGGGGATGCTGGGGCAGCATGGCTCGAAGGGCTGAAGGGCCTACTCCTTACTGTATGGCTAAATAAAATAAATATTTTAAAAAACTTATCTTGCAGATAGTTTATATGGATCAATTTGTTACAACATTGCATTAAGGTGATACAAGGGAAAAAATAGAGTGCAGAATAAAGTGTTACAGTGAAGATAAGAATGAGAATGATTGTTAGATTAAGAATCCATCAATAGTTTTATAACAGCAGGATAGAAACTGTCTTTGAGCATCTTGGTATGTGTTTTTAGGCTTTTTGAATCTTTTGACCAATGGGAGAGGGAGAAAAGAGAATATCTGAGATGGGTAGAGTCTTTGATTATGGTGACTGCTTTCCGACAGCAGCAACAAGAGTAGACAGAGCCTATGGAGGTGAGGATAGTTCCCATGCTGTGTGGAGCTGTTTCCACAACTCTGTGTAGTTTCTTCTATGGGCTGTGCATTTGCCATACAAGTCACAATTGCATTCTGAAAGGATGCTTTAATTGATAAAAATTAGTGAGAGTCAAAGGACCCGTGTCAAATCTCTATAGGCTCCTGAGGAAGTACAGGCACGTTTTAACTCCCTTGAGAGTGATGCCTATGTGGTTGGACTATGACATGCTGTTCATGAAGTTCTCAAACTCTGCACCATTGATGGAAACAGGGGCATGTGCCCTACCCCTTTCCTGAAGTCAACAACCATCTATTTGGTGTTGTTGACCTTGAAGGAAAGGATGCTGTTAGTATTCACGTCACTTGGTTGTCTCCTTTCTGTGCTCTAACTCTATTGCTTAAGAAACACTCTGCAGTAATCTTGTGGGTGGAGTTAGAGCAGAGTCTGACTGGGTGGTTAGGAACGCCCAGATAGTAGACAAGGGGACTGGGGACACAGCGTTGTGTGGCACTGTTGTTCAGAATAATTGTAACGCAGGTGCTGCAGTCGAAACTTACTAATTGCGGTCTGTTGGTCAGAAAGTCAAGAATGTATTTTCAAAAGGAGGTGTTGAGCCCAAGGCCTGGAAGTTTGGTAATAGTCATAGATTCATTAAGAAGTACAGTGCAAAACAGGCCCTTCGGACCATGTAGACACATCAACCTGCACCCGGGCCACAGTCCTTCATACCTCTACCAACCATGTACCTGTCCAAACCTTGCCTACATGTTGAAATTGAGCCCACAGGTACCACTTATGCTAGCATCTCATCCCACACTCTCACGATCTGAATGAAGTTTCCCCTCATGTTCCCCTTAAACCTTTTACTTTTCTTCCTTTACCCATGACCTCTGGTTGTAGTCCGACTCAATCTCAGCAGAAAAGGCTTGTTTACACTTAGCTTATCTACCCACTCTTAACTCTGTTTAACTCTATCAGATCTCTTCTCAATCTTCTACGTTCTAAGGAATAAAGTCCTAACCTGTGCAGGATCTTTAAGGACCCAGCCAAGGACAGATGCTTTACATGCATTCACTCTCAGGAAGAATAATTTTACTGTGGGTTGAGGTACATTGAAAGATTTCAGGATGGGTGGTGACATTACAATCTCTTTCTGTTCAAAATGTGCCTGGAAGGTATTAAGCTGATTAGGAAGAGATGTGTTGCTGTTGGTGATGCTGCTCCACTTTGTCTTGTAGCCAAATGTAGCATGTAAGCCCTGCCACAACTGGCAGCCGGGCTGAAACTCAATTTTAGACTGGCATTGTCCGTTGGCATCCCTGATATCTTTGTGGGGCTCAAATCGCAATTTCTTATAAAGATCAAGGTCATCTGATATGAACATTGCAGTTCTAGACTTCATTAGGGAGTGGATCTCTTGGTTCATCCATGGTTTCCAGATTGGGAACACCCAGATTGCCCTTTTTGGTGCACAGTCCTCAACACAGTTACTGATAGAATCCATGACAGAGGTGGTATACTCACCCAGGCCAGAAGCTGAGTCTCGGAACATTTAAGTTTAATCGGTGTGCTGTCAGTTTTGCCTCCTACAACCCAACCAAGAACAAAGAAAGCTTTAAGCTGGAACAGCTGCTCAAACACTTGCCATCCTTTCTGCTGTAAATTTAAAACAATGCTGGTGAGCTGAGTGCTTGCCAGCACTTACAGATGGGCTGATGGAAATAGAACACTGGCATCTGAAAAGAAAAACAACCCAGAAATAATTGTTAAGATATTTCCCTCTGGTGAAAAATAGCCCCTTTTTTAAAAAAAAAACATGGTATAGAAACAAAGTTATGCGGTTATGTATGGAGCCCAAGTTGCCCCCAGCTCTTCCGTTCTTTCCTGCTTGTGCCTCTTGCTTCTGCAGGCATCTCACACATTTCGTACATATTTTTCTTTCCGTCTTAACCTGGGGACATATCACCAACTCCCTTTCTTTCATCTATGTATTTTTCCTTCAAGAATTTACTTGGATTTGCTCCCACTCTGCTGCTGAAAGCTTCCTAGAATTGCACTGGAAACATCACTTCATTTAGTCATACCAGTCTAAATTGATATTTCAAAGCAATCAGACAAACAGCTCCTTTGTCTGAGATAGCTGCCCTGAAATACAATCACATGTCGTTGATTTTTGGTTTTCTACCCATGACTGAAACTATTTTTCTTCCCAATTAAAATGTGGATGGATCCTTAACCTCAGGTAGCACTTTTAAAAATGTGGCCCCTTGAGCCCTGTTCACAACCAAAATATGTAGCAAAGGATCCAATTCTGAAATAACTGTTTGCACCCTGCTGTTATACCAGTCTAGCACACTTACTTGGAAGCACGTGAGTTGCTAGGCAAGCGTTTTTCAGGTGAAAGACTAGCTGACTGAGTAGCACCATAACAACAACCTCTTACTCAATATCAACAAGACCAAGGAGCTGATTATTGACTTCAGGAGGAGGAAACCAGAGGTCCTCATCAGAGGATCAGAGGAGAACAGGGTCAGCATAGTTGAATTCCTCAGTGTTATTATTCTGGAGGACTTGTCCGGGGGCTAGCACTTAAGTGTATTTACGAAGAAAGCATGGCAAGCACCTCTACTTCCTTAAGAGTTTGTGGAGGTTCTATATGAAACTTTAAAAATCTTCTATAGCAGTGTAGTGGAAAGCACATTGACTGTTTGCACCACAGCCTGGTATGGAAACACCAATGCCTTTGAACAGAAAATCCTACAACATGTACTGGATACAGCTCAGTCTATCATAACTAAAGCCCTCTCTACTATTCAGGACATCTACATGAAATGCTGTTGCAGGAAAGAAGCAACCATCATCATGAAGCCCCCCCCCCCCCCCCCCGTGCTCTTTTTGCACTGCTGCCATCAGAAAGAAGGTACAGGAGCCTCAAGACTCGCACCACCAGGCTCCAGAACAGTTACTACCCCTCAACCACCAATTCTTGAACCAAAGAGAATAGCTTCACTCCACTCCACTTGCCCAATCACTGAAATGTTCCCAAATGGACTCACTTTCAAGGACTCTTTATCTCATATTCTTGATGCTCATTATTTATTTATTTATTATTATTCTTTTATTCTTTTAGTATTTGCTCAGTTTGGTGTCTTTTGCACACTGGCTGAACACCCATTGATTCTGTTATGGTTATTATTCTATAGATTTATTGAGTTTGCCCACAAGAAAATGAATCTCAGGATTGTATATGATGACATGTACATACTTTGATAACAAATTTACTTTGAACTTTAAACTGATGCCCCTTCCTCCTTCTCAGCAGTTATAAAACTATCTGAAGAACAGTTTATCCAGAACAAATTATCCAGTCATATAACTCCTTGTTTGATGATGAAATAGGGACATAATTTGATCCATATCTCCTATTTTAATGAGGGAGTTATACTTCTTCATTCCTTTACTAACCGAGTCATTTTATTAGTCAAACAAAATTTGAGTGAAAAATCTTGGTACAAATACAACCGATAATTTAAGACTTGATGGAAACAATTCTTCATTCTTCATTTTGACTGAATGCAATCTGACATTAATTAATGTTGAAACAGTGTTCTGGGTATGATTAGAAGTCACAAAATGACATCTTATATGAATAATAATTAAATCTTGGGTACAAGTTAGAAATGTCAACAGTTCACATTAGATATCTTGTATTTCAGTGCAGCTGAGCCACTAATAAGATTATTGATCTACAATGTGAACTGCTTGCCCAGGTTTGACTTTGTTTATAGTCTGAATTCTGAAGATTTCTACATGAGTGGAGAAGCTTTTCCTTGTGCTGCTTCTTCAAGAAAGGAAGTTGCTTTGCCATTGAAAACCTTTTTCAAGCAAAATAAACAAGTAATGATTCTGCCTGCAGCTTTCTCATTTGGAAGATTGACAATATCAGATTCTTTCGATTGCTAAGCCTTGTCAAATCAATGCTACCTTTGCTAAACTTGTGACCAAATTACATTTCCGTGGCTACACAGCTTCTAAGATCCTATAGCCTCACAGCCTTGGTTGTTCAGTGAACTGTGGTAGGCCAACAGGCCAAGTGGAGGGAAGTAAGACCACAGCCAAGGACTGCCTTGGTGGCTGACAGTTAGTGCCAAAGGTTTGCACCATAGTTTCCAAGTATGTGATGATCAGAACTTCAAAAAGCAAATAACTAGATAAATATTAAACTGAGAGTAACAGTGGAATCCCATTCATTGCACTATCCATTACTCAGGGAAACTGTTTGCTTGGGACAATTCTTAAAGAATAAACATTAATTGAGGAGAATAGCCAGGTTTTCTTCATTTATTTGGGACAATATGCCACTTAATTGGGACAGGAGATTGTTGCTGAACAGTTTCTAACTAGTGCCAATTGTGTGCACTTGGTGTGGCTGTTAGATACTACACTGTGCTTAGAACAAACAGTTTTCTTGCTTGTTTTTCAGTTTTTAAATAGTGTAAATTGAGTGTGTTTGTGTTCAAAAAGCAGTGATTAGTGTCATTGATAGTTGGTGAAAAATGAGCAGTAAGACAATTCAGACCTGTTTTGCTTCACTGCAGTTGCAAGCATGAAGGCTTAGAGATGCCAGGAAATGCCGGAAGTGAAGATGAAACAATTTCACTACAGTGCTTCAACAAATTAGGACCTACGAAAAATTTGAAAAGATATTAACAATCATCTTGAAGGTTACATTGAAAATGAAGATTTGAAGGAAGCAACTGTTGAAAGCATTGTATGAAGGTAGTCTATTATCTGCAGTAGGTGGCTGCACTGTCCGTTCATTTAGTCAATCAAGAGTTCACTGCAGCACATCGATAAAGAACTATAAACAGTTTTAAAGTACTGTAGTGTTCTAATTTGTTCTGTATTTCATTAAATGCATAATTTAAATACAGTTAAAATAGTAGTTTGTCTTTTTTATACTTTTAACTATTTCCATGGAAATATCGGCAAATTGGGACAGCTGCTGAATTGAGTCAAAATACATTGGTCCTGATATGTCCCAATCGACTGGAATCCACTCAATTGTAAAAAAAAATGTCATTTGTTGAAAGATTACATTTTTACTAATTGACAGAGAGTAGAACCATATAATAAAATTAAGAAGGCATCATTTTGGGGATATTTGGGGATATTGCTCAAAAAACCAACACTTATTCACATTCCTAATTAGCCTTGAAGGTCATAGGAAGCTATCCTCTTGGAATGATACTGTCTTTCTCTTGAAGATACTTCCACAGTGTTTTGTGTAGGAATTTTTAAGATTTATACCAGTCAATGAAGAAAAAACAGTGTTATATTTCTAAATCAGAAGTGAGTGTGACTTGAAGGAATGCCTACAGCATTCCCTTATCTGCTGCCTTTGTTCTTCACAGATGGTACAGGTCATAGGGATAGAAGGCACTGTTGGGGCATGTACTTTGGAGACCGTATATACTTTGCATGGTGGTGGATGTGCTGCCAATTAAATCAATTGCTTTGCTGTGAATGATTTTGAGGTTGTTGAGAGTTGTTATTTCTACACTCACCCGGGCAAGTGGACTGCATTCAGTCATTCAGTCTGGTTTCTGATATGTGGCTCGTAGGTGAAGGTTATTTTGGTGGGTGCAATCAATGAGTCACTTGCTACAAGGTACCCAGACTGTGACCTGTACTTACAGCCACATGATTTATCTGGCTGGTCCAACTGAGTTTCTAGTCTATGGACACTCCCAGGATAATGAAAGTGAGGTAATACAGCAGTGGTAATAACATAGAATATCTTGCAGACTCTCTTGCAGGAGATGCTCATTGCCTGACACTATAGTTGCATGAATGTCATCTTGGTCTTCCAGCATGCATGTGTGGACCTCTACAATCTACTGTGACTGTGAGTGAACCTGAATGCTGTGCAATCATTAGCAAACACTCCCACTCTGAACTTACCATGAAAGGAAAGTCATTAATGAAGCAGCTGAAAATGGCTGGGCCATATTCACTTACGTAAGCTCACCTTTTAAATGAAGATTGGTCACTTCATTCAACCGAGTAAAATCCAGATGAATATATCAGCAATGGCATGTAGAAAACAGGGAAAAATGAATCTCAGCATTGTATACTGCATGCATACATTAATAATAAATGTACTTCGAAATTTTGAAACTTTTGCTCAAAGGACTAGCTAGCCAATCTCAGATCATTTTTTTAAGTTTTAGCATTGCAAAAGAATGGTACTTCAACTGAATTTCTCACCATCTCTGCAGATAAAGGATATGGCTCGCAGAGGAAATTTTTTCTTGTCATGTATCAGAGAAGCCCATCTTCCCCACACCTACCCCCCCCCCTCAACTTCCAATTCATCAAGTCATCCACTGAATGTAATCCCCACACTTCTTTCTTGTTGTTATCAATGAGCAACAAGTGAAAATACTGCAGTCTTCATGTCTGACAATTGGATTGTCTTACTTACTACCCATTACTCCATTGATGTTTAGCACAGAAATTAAGGTCCATCTCTGGCAGTATTCAGTGCTTCCTTCATCAGGTCAGTAGCTACCTCTGGATTTTCACTACTGTCAGTCATGAAAGTCCTGGGTGGAGACTCAGGAATACCATCGCATTCAAATGTAGAAGGATCCTTCATTGCTGTTTCCGTAACAATTTTACATTTCCAGTCAGGGTTGTCAGCTCTGAGATAAACCCCCTGCCCCTGGAGGACTGGTGGACCACTCTTGGTCTGACCTCTACTCTTTGACCTGTTTGGCATGGTGACCCTACCAGGAGCCAAAGCATAAAGCCCTGACTCCAGCCAGCATAGCTCTCTGGGTCATCGAGGCAGGCAAGCCTCCAAAACTGTGGTCCTCTTGGAGGTAATAGGATTGTGTCAACTGTTATAGTCTGAGAGACACCTCTGCCAGAACCATTACAGTGAAAGAGCAATAATGCATTACAAATCTCTAGTAACTATCAAGTGGATCCTCTGTGTAGCAAATAGAGTTCTTGCACTTTCAAATTGTATCAGTCCATACTTGGGATACTGATCTCAACACCAGATTACAAGTCACTAAAAAAGGTTTTTACTTGCTTTCATCTATCCCTCTAGATGCATCACACTTCTGCCGATAGTTATTACATTTAGAAAGATTCAGAAGTATCAACCAAATGAATGTATCACATTAATGATTCAGAGTATAAAATCTGCTTTTGCTTTGCAAGTAAAGTGTAGGTGGGCTTTTCAGAGATGAGATAACAGGCAATATTGAAGTTCATTTTGAAGAAGTAAGTAAAGTTGTCTGTAATGCTTGGCAGCCGCTGCTCTTAGAACTCCAGCTCCATAAGAAAGAGGTAAAACTGCAGGATCCCATAACCTACACATAGGTGCCCAGGAGGACAGTACTATTTCAAAATATAAAACTATTTTATACTGTAAATTCATTAAGCCTTGATCCAATCTGATGTAGTGTGCCATGATATTTTTCATTAAAATTTGAAGAAATGCAGTATCTTGCACTGGGGGTAAAAGATATATTTATAAAGAATCTTCACTATCCCTTTTTGATGATCCCAAAATACTTTAAAGCCAATGAAATCTTTTAAGTCAGTTACAATTGCATGTAAAGTAGCAATCAGTTTGCGGATAATAAACTACAAAAACCACAGTAAAAATGATCAGAATCAGTTTTTGAGATCTTCAAAATCATGCCAATTATGCCAAAATTGGCTTAATGGTTAACTCCTACTTACATAAAGTTATAGAGCAAACAGCATTGAAATAGGCCTTTAGCCCAACTCGTCCATGTTGATCATGGTGGCCACCAATGCCCAGGTTTGGCCTACATAGCTCTAAACTCCTCTTGTCCAAATGTCTTTTAAATGTTGTTATTGCACATGCGTCAAAAACCTCCTCTGGCAGCTCTATCCATATACACCTCATTACTAATATCTCCACAATCTCTTCATCCACCTCTTTTAAAATCCTAGGGTGTATTCCATCTGGTCCAGCTGATTTATCTACTTTCAGACCTTTCCATTTCCCAAGTACCTTCTCCCTTGTAATGGCAACTGCACATACTTCTGTCCCCTGACTCTCTTGAACTTCCAGCATACTGCTAGTGTCATCCACTGTGCATACTGATGCAAAATACCTATTCAGTTTGCCCATGACTATTGCAACATTGCCCTTTTGACTTCTTTGTATCTTGATTGGTTTGGTGAGCAGGACAAGAATTGGCAGATAGCTTTCAATTTGGGTGTACAAAGTGTTGCACTTCGGGAAGTCACAGCAGAGCAGGACTTGTACAGTGAACATTCAGTACTTGAAGGTGCTATGGAACAGAGTGGCCTCGGAATACAAGTACATAGTTCACTGAAAGCAGCACTACAGTGGTAGAAGGTGGTGAATAATGCTGTCAGGACTCAAAGAACTAAGATATGGGAAGAGTTTGGGCTCGCTAGGACTTTATTCCTTGGGACATAGGAGACTGAGGAGTGACCCTATGGAGGGGTATTAAATCATGAGGAGTTGAGATACTGTGAACACATGCAGCCTATTTCCCAAGGAAAGGGAGGCCATAAGTTTAAGATAAAAAGTGAAAGATTTAAATTGGACCCAAGGGACAACGAGCCACACGAGGCTACCTAACAAGTTAAGAACCCATGGTATTGCAGGAAAGATACTAGCATGGATAGAGCATTGCCGATTGGCTGGTGGAAAAGAATGGGAATAAAGTCTTTTCTGGTTGGTTGCAGGTAACTAGTGGTGCTCCACAAGAGCCTATGTTGAGACTGCTTCTTTTTGTGTTATATTTCAGTGAGTTGGATGGCAGAATTGAAGAGTTTGTGGCCACATTTGTGGACAATACAAAGTCAGGTGGAGGGGTAGGTAGTTTTGAGGAAGTAGAGAGACTACAGAAGGGCTTACACAGATTAGGAGAATTGGCAAAGTTGTAGCAAACGGATGACAGTGTCGGGACATATACGGTCATGCACTTTGGTAGAAGAAATAAAAGTGAAAACTATTTTCTAAGTGGAGAGATAATGCAAAAATCTGAGGTGCAAAGTAACTTGGTAATCCCTGTGCATAAGTCCTTATAATAAACACAAGTTACTCAAAAGGCTAACTTGTATGTTTGGTTGTCAGAGCAAAAATAAAATGTGATGTTACTATTCTTTTCTTGAGGACTAGAATATAAAAGCAAGGATGTAATGTTGTGGCTTTATAAAATATTGATAAGGCCTCACTTGGAGTATTGTGAGCAGTTTTGAGCCCCTTAACTGAGAAAGCAGGTGCTAAAATTGGAGAGGGTTCAAAGAAGGTTTACAGAAATGATTCCAGAATTGAACAGCTTGTCATATGAGGAGTGTTTGATGGCTCAGAGTGCCTATTTACTGGAATTCAGAAGAATGAGGGGTAACCTCATTGAAATCTATTAAATGTTGAAAGGCCTCAATAGAATGGATGTGGAGAGGATGTTTTGTACGGCGATGGAGTCCAAGACCAGAGGACACAGCCTCAGAATAGAGAGACGTCCTTTTAGAATGGAGATGAGGAGTTCCTTTTGCCAGAGAGCAGTCAGTCTGTTGAATTTGGTGCCTCAAGTGGCTGTGGAGGGCAAATCATTGAGTAAAAATCAGAGATTGGATTTAAGTCAGAGGCTGATAGATTCTTGATTAATCAGGATGTGAAGGGATAGAGGGAGAAGGCAGGAGATTGGGGGTGAGAGGGAAAATGGATCAGCCATGATGAAATGGCAGAGTAGACTCAATCGGCCAAATGGCCTAATTCTGCTTCTATATCTTATGATATTAAGATCTTATATCTCTGGAATTTTTGATAACCTTTTTCACAGTCTATGATATCACTTATTAATGTCATCTGCAAATTTACTCAATATGCCTTGTTTATTCACATCCAAATCATTTATATAAAGAAGAAACAGCGAAGGTCACAGCACCAACCCCTATGACTCACCACTAATCACAGATCTCCAGTACAAGAAACAATTTTCATATTCTTTTGTTCACCCAATTTCTCATATGTAAAGAGTGAGTGAAGAATATGAGACACAATGACTTCTTCATCTCAAATCAACACATCCGTTTTTGGCAAAAGCCCTTTTCAATGATTGATAAGATTTCATTTTCCTCTCCCTAAACTCAAACTCTCATATCAATTGTTTTATAAATTTTGTCTCAGGCTGTGAACAAGTTGACAAACAAAAGTTTATAACTGTTGCAAGGAACTCTGAGGCGTATAAGGTAAGCTTCCATTTGAAACATTGCACCTGCTTTAATAATTCTCATAAACAGGATTTTCAGAATTTTGATTAATTTTAGGAAAGCAATCAAATTTGATTTTCTCCTTATACAAGTGATCCCAAACAATAAAATATAATACAGTGAACTTTGAGCGTATTTAGTATGGCACAGTTCAGATAAACTGCAAAATTAAGCTTTCTTACATGGGGAGCATTTGGTCAAAAGTTGTGAACCTATGGCACACGTGCCCAAATTTTGTTGGTATGTCACATGCAGTACAATCCCTCAATTCTTTAAACCCCACCCATAATAACAAGAGATGTAAGGCCTGTACTTGTATTAAAGCAGGCAACAAATTAATTTTTACAACCCAACAGCAGTGGTATGTTTTCGCACCACCTTGACACCAGATGGGCAGTTGTGACAACATATGATGTTGGATAATACATTTTGAAATCCTCGCAGACCTGGTGTACATATCAGTATCTGGAGAGTGAGCAGTTACATTGACAATACTACTTAGAAAGAATGTTACTTTTCCATTGTGTTTTAAAATTATTATTATTAATATTCAACAGGTTTTCAATAGGTGACCTGGGTGGAGCTTTGGAGGGATGATGGCGACTCCTTTGCTTGCATCTTCGAAAACAGCTCTATTTCTACCTTTAATATCTTTATTTTTTCTCTACTGGGTTCTTTTGAAGACCCTGACCTGAAGTTACATGTAGGCTTCGGTTCTTTGCGGGAATGGGACCCGTTCTCGAGGTTCCATGACTGCCTGCTATTCGACATGCCAAGGGTTTGGCATGAGAACCTCGATCATGTTCGGAAGCCTAAGATCTCGGGGGTGTGGAGATGGGCGGATCGAGGGTTAGTGTCACGGCTGGAGACTCATGTGTCATCGAGGAGGCTGGAAAATCTTTTGCTGTGGGCCCAAAGACCCAAGGTCTTTGTGATCTTTGGACACAGAGCTCGGAAAAAGCGACGAAACGAACTTTTAAGATTGTAAACCAGTGGGTTGTTGTTACGTCTCCTGCTCGCTGTGAAAATGGGTTCACCTCACTCTCCCTTGCCAAGGAGAGAGAGAACCTGTGGGTTATCAAATTTCAGATCAAATGTGAAACCTTTGGGGTAACTTTGGTCTGTGGCTTTGTCATTGCTTAGCACATACTTGGGCTCGGTGATGGTAACGTAGCATGTTTATTTTTACTGGTGGGGGGGAATCGTTCTCACTGCCGCTTACGCATGGGAGAGGGAGCTGGGGGGGACTTTGGGGTTCTCACGTTTAATTGTCATCCATTCTTTGGGGCACTTCTCTGTTGTTGTGGATGTTTTGTGAAGAAAAAGCATTTCAAGATGTAAATTGTATACATTTCTCTGACATTAAACTTGACCTTTGAACATTTCTGCTCCAGTGGCTAATACATATAACTCTATTATAGCTGAGACACTGGCCAGACCACACTTGGAGTATTGTAAACAGTTTTGGGCCCACTAACTAAGAAAAAACAGCACATTTTATCTTAGTTAAGGGGCCCAAATCTGTTCATAATACCCCTACCACTGTGCTGCCATTGGAGACAGTCCAGAGAAGGTTCATGAGAATGATCCTGGGAATGAAAGGGTTAATGTATGAGGAAAATCTTGTACTTTCTGGAGTTTGGACGAATGAGGGGGAATCTCAATAAAACGCATCAAAATTGAAAGATCTAGATAAAGTTGATGTGGAGAGGATGTTATCTATATTGGGGGACTCTAGGACCAGAGGACACAGCCTCAGAATACAAGGGCATACCTTCAGAAGAGAGATAGGGAGGAATTTCTTTAGCCAGAGGGCGGTAAAGCTGTGGAGGACTCAAGTCATTGATTATATTTAAACCAGAGGTTGACAGGTTCTTGATCAGTAAGGGCATGAAAGGTTTTGGGGGAAAAGGCAGGCGAATGATATTGAGAGTGATTAAAAATCAGCCATGATGGAATGGCAAAGTAGTCTCAATGGGCCAAATGGCCTAATTCTGCTCCATTGTTTTATAGTTTTATGGTCTGAACTCCACATTATATACAGGTATGATGCACAGTACAATTAATGTTGAACATATAAAAAACAAGTTTTTAAAAATTAAACAAACTGGATTCAGAAGACAAGGCAATGACCTGATGCCCATGACCCTAGTGTTACTCAGTCCAGTATACTGCAGGCATCTTTCAGTAATTCGATTACTTCAAGGGAAATTCTGAAACTGCTACAATTTCAATAGTGCCCAAAGAGCTTAGTGAGGTTGGGAAGATGAATGTGACCTTACAGCAAAGATTGTAGTGAAGGTTTTAATAAAGGAAATCTTTCCATTTTGTGCAGCATTAACTAATAGAAGAGATGAGTATAGATGCCAAGAAATTGGATTATATCTAAAATGTGGTTAGCTAATATATGACTGTATTTAGTGAAGTGCCCAGTTGGATCTCTGGCAATAAAAAGTTCAACATTGGCCAAAATACATTTTGAAATAGCTGTACACAGAGGAACAATAGGTAAAATGGAAACTGTACAAATTGCAATGGAACCAAACTAATCTTGTAGGTTAGAATTGGTTTATTATTAACACATGTACCAAGGAACAGTGAAAAGCTTGTTTTGCATACTGCTCATACAGATCAATTCATTGTACAGTGCATTGAGGTACAGCAAAGTAAAACAAAGCAATGCAGATTAAAGTGCTGCCTGACCTGCTGCCTTCCACCAGCATTTTGTGTGTGCAGATTAAAGTGTTACAGCTACAGAGAACGGGCAGCATAGGTAAACAATTAGGTGTAAACTCCTAATGAGGTAGGTTGTGAGGTCAAGAATAAAACTAGGAAACATAGATTTAGGATAAAGGGGGAAGATATCTGTAGTGTCATAGGTGGGGTGCACTGTACACTTTTCACCCAGAGAATTGTGAGTAACAGGTATGCATTGCCAAGGGAATGATGGAAGCAAAGTCAATGACAGTACTTAAGTATCTACACTTGAATCACCTCATCATAGAAGGCTATAGGTTGTGTGTTGGAAGATGAAATCAATATGGATGGATGCTCACTGGTTTTGCCAATATGTTGGGAGGAATTATCCATTTCCATCCTTTATGACTTGTTACCAACTCCTGAAACTTTGCTATAAAGCACTCAGAACCAAGTAAACCAGCAATGGCACAGAATCTATGGCAAGTAACGTAATACCAATAGATTGACCTGGTCCAACCACTTTGGTGCTCCAGCCAACAAAGTACATCAGCTCCTCTACTTCCTCAGGTATGTCCCTGTTAACCCTCACCAGTTCCTATTGATGCACCATAGAAAACATTCTGTCCAGATGTATCACAGTTTGCTATGACAACCTCTCTGCATGTGACCGCAAGAAACTACTGAGACTTATGGAAACCATAAGACATAGGAGCAGAATTAGATCATTCAACCCATTGAGTCTGCTCTGCCTTTTCATCATAACTGATTTATTATCCCTCTCAATCCCATTCTCTTGCTTTCTACCCATAAGCTTTGATGCCTTACTAATTAAGAAGCTATCAACCTCCACATTAAATATACCCACTGACTTGGCTCCACAGTTCCACTGATTATCCACCCTCTGGCTAAAGAAGTTCCTCCTCATCTTTGTTCTAAAGGGATGGCCTTGTATTCTGAAGCTGTGCCCTCTGGTCCTAAATTCACTCTATAGCAAACATGCTCTCCATGTTCACTCTACCTAGGCCTTTCAACATTCAGTACGTTTCAATTAGATCTTCCCTCATTCTTTTAATCCCCAGTGAGTACAGGCCCAGAGCCTTCAAACACTCATTATACGGGAACCCTTTAATTTCCAGGATCATCCTTTTGAACCTCTTCTGGATCTTTTCCAATGCCAGCACATCCTTTTCTTAGATAAGGGGCCTAAATCTACTTAAGACCCCAAGTGCTGCCTGACCAATGCCTTACAAAGTTTCAACAATACATCCTTTTTTTTAAATATTCGAGTCCTCTTGAAATGAATGCTTACATTTCATTTGCCTTCCTTACTACTCAGCCTGCAAGTTAATCTTTAATTAATCCTGCATGAGGGCTTGCAAGTCCACTTGCACCTCTGATTTCTGAATATGGTCTCCCTTTAGAAAATAGTCTATGCCTTTATTTCTTCTACCTAAGTGCATGATCATATAATTCCCTCCACTGTATTCCATCTGCCATTCTTCCAAACGTTCTAGGTCCTTCTGCAGACTCCCTACTTCCTCAGACTTTCTGCCCCTCCACATTTCTTTGTATGATCTGCAAACTTGGCCACATTTGGACACAGCTCATCACATCATGGAAACCAGCCTCTCCTCTATGGACCCTGTCTATACTTCTCACTGCCTCAGTAAAGCAGCCAGCACAATCAAAGACTGCAGCAACCCAAATATTCTCTCTTTACCATGGGGCAGAAGATCCAAAAGCCGAAAGCCTACCACCAGACTCAAATATAACTTCTATTCCACGATTTTACAACTTTTGAATTGTTCCTTGCTATGTTAAGATGGACTCTTAACCTCATAATCTCATACCTTGTTGTGGTCCTTGTACCTTATTCTCTGTCTATACAGCACCTTCTCTGTAACTGTGACAGTATGTTCTACATTCTCTTATTAATTTTCCCTTTGAACAATTTTGATGTACTTATACTTTATAATTATCTGTATGGATAGCATGCAAAACAAAGTTTTTTCACTGTATCTCTAAACACATGACTTTAATAAGCACATTACCTTGACTGCCTAGGAGGAGAAAGAAGCTGTGGAAGAGGGAATCAGCTCCCAAATCACTCATAGGATACACAAGTCCTCATCAGGAGATCCGTTACAGGATGTAGTCAAAGTCATAGGCTCACCGGAAAATCTTATCAGAAGGTGACTGCGATAGTTTTCCCCCGGAGTCAGAATCACCATAGAAAGAAAGGAGGAAATGTTATTGTCAAAGAAGGTATTTCCTAGTGACCAGTGTTTACACCTGAAGAGTGAATATCTTCAGAAAATACTCTTCATTGAGATGAGTTCTATAAGTGCATTGCAACTCAGATGCAGTCATGTTGTAACAAGCTATCAAAGTAAGTGCAGTGAAGAATTCATGCTGTATATTTGTTATATGTCATGTGTTATATTTAGTGCAGGTGGATCTGTACAGCAGGAGATAAGAGGATTTTGTTCTGGATTTCCCTGCTGGATTGATTTGCCACGTTGGAGTTAAGGATCATAGCATACAGATGGTTACAATGTTTATACTGTGTTAATTTATTTCACAGGCTTCTTTTGAATTCCCTTCTCTGTATTCGCTGCAGAGTGTAAATCATCCTCTCAGAATCATATTCAGAAACAGAATCAGGTTTATAATCACTGACAAATGTCATGGAATGTGTTGTTTTGCAGCACAAACTTAGTACAATACATTAAAAATAACTATGTTTCTATAAGAAATATTAAAATGAACATATAGTGCAAAAAGAGAGCAAAATAATGATGTAGTGTTCATGGACCATTCAAGAATCTGGGGCAGAGGGGAAGGAGCTGCTCCTAAAATGTTGACCGTATGTTTTCAGGCTGCTGTACCTCCTCCCTGATGCTGACAATTAGAAGAAGGCATGCCTTCAGTGGTGGGGGAATTTAATGATGGATGCTGGTGAGGCCAGTGCCCGTGACAGAACGGCTGAGTTTAAAAACTCTCTGCACCTTTTTCTGATACTGTGCTTTGGCACCTCCACACCAGACAGTGAGGTGGAATTCAAGCATTTCAAACTCCATTCACGATGTTCCTGGAGCTGGCAGCCATGGTTTAGAAAGCCCCTATGTAGACAATGCTTGCTTCCTCTGTGCAGCTGAAATATGGAATTAAGTTAAAGCTTTAATTTGGATGTCACTGCCTTCTCCTTACTCAGTGGCTTTGCTTCAGCCTCCTTGCTGTCTTCCTCTTCTGCTGCACATGGTATCGGAATGGGCAGCAAACAGCAAACCAGAATGAAGTTCCCACATCTGATGCAGAATATGACATGAGGCCTCCAGAAAACCAATAGTATTTCTCTTTATTATTGTTCTGGTCTTTGCATAGTTCTTGTAGCAACTGATATGGAACAACAGGGTGGATCTCCTACGCAGCAGCAGGCTGAAGGCCAGTTTCTATCCCACTGTTATCAAACTCTTGAACGGACCTCCTGTACAATTAGATGAACTCTAGGCCTCGCAGTCTATCTCGTCATGATCTTACACTTTACTGTTTACCTGCTCTGCAGTCACTGCACTCTTTTGGTAGCTTTTACACTTCATTCTGAATTATTATTGTTTTAACCCTTCCTAACTGAATGCACTGTATAATGCTTTGATCTGTATAAACAGAATACAAGATAAGTTTTTCACTGTATCTTGTTATATGTGACAGTTCCTATACCAAATACATGATAGTAAACTCACTGTTTTGTTCCCCATCACTACCCTCCACCCCACCCCCTCCCTCGGAAAATACTGGATTTTCAACTTCTAATAAAATATATAATTTTAAATATTTACACACAATATGTCTGACCATCTTGCAAGCATTTTTTGTTCACACAATGATCTACATGTAAGTTGCAACAAACAGACATGCAAACAGACAAGATATTTTCTTGTGTGGACTGACTTACAAAATCCCTTGTCGTGTTTTAATTAGGCAATGAAACGCCGGTCTGATGCTACTGCATAATTCTACAAATGAGACTGCTCATTGTGGTGATTTGTGTATCTCCTTAGGGATTAAAGTACCATAAAAACCAACACAGCTGGTCCACAAGAAGTCCACTAACTCCAGTGCCATAATTCCCTAAAGTAAATTATTCTGTATAATGTGCTGGTGAATATTCAAAGTGCAGTTTAATTAAAATTAAGATAGATAATCTGACAGGACCAATTTGAACCACAGCCATATAAATGGGAACTGTTATATTAAATTGAATTCTACTGTCAGCTGTGGCTCAGGCAGCAGTATTCCCACCTCTGAATATATTTCGGGTTTACATCTCACTCCAAAGACATACGTAAGTTAGGCTGACATTACAGAGATTCTTGAGAAGGTACAGCACTGACAGAGGTGATGTCTTTGGATGGCAGCCCCACCAGTGCTACCCATGGACCTCTGACAGCATGTATTCAACAACATTTAGAAACAGAATCAGAATAGTTTTTTTAATTAAAAAAATTAAAGAATGAGATAATATTCATTGCAACAACAATCAACAAATAAAAGTTAAGTAAAAACAGAGAAAATAAAGTAATAAAGAAATTAACCATTTAATTTCACTTAACATTTAGGTGAATGGCAAATGAAATTAATTCAAGCTAGATTGAGAGTGTAACCAGCTCATTGTGATTAGGAGCAGCCCCTGTGATTGAGATGGTGAGTTTGCATGTAAATTGTGTTTTACAGGTGTGAGTATCCGGAATCAGAACACCGCTGACTGAAAAAAGCTATTGTCATTCCAGCCATTGATATGTCTTCTTTCTCTTCTTCACAAGCTGTCTCACATGTTAAGTATTTCCAGTACTTTCTATTTCATATTTCTAGGCCTTGTACAGAGTAATCAGTTAATATACAGCCAATACACACAAAATGTTGTGGGAACTCAGCAGGCCAGATAGCATCTATGGAAAAGAGTATAGTTGCCCGAGTTTGCAAGAAGATCACAAAAATGGGAATAAATGATTAGCAATACATTATGCATTCAGTTATCAGGGTTGAAAAGTTCAGACAGTGCAATGTTGTCAACTCTGTTTAGCAATAAAAGCTGAAGAAAAATACAGTGGAACTGGAACATGGAGCCATTAGTGAGTACTAAAGGTCACCAACATTAAGCTCTGGGCAAGAACAACTTTTGGCAAGAACAACATTTAGGTTACGTTCTCCAGCAACCAAACTAGCCATTCTTTTGAACATTGTTAAAGTAAGAGAGGCAACTGATGATGCTGGAGCAACATTATTAAGATAATATTGTAGAATACAATAAAGCAATGAGGAAGTAATCAGGTAAGTCAAGTAATAGGGAAAAGGGAGTTGAGAATTGAGTGGCTAGAGGAAAAAAGGGCAGGAAATGCAAACAGAGAAGAAAAAGAAAGGAACAAGTCCGCATGGGGTATAACTTGATAAAGATGATAAAAACAAAAAAGAGGGAGGAAATATGAGAATAATTGTAATGGAAAAGGGACAGGTGAAATTGAGTAAAGGGAAGCAAAGACAGTGAAAAGGAAGCAAGATTTTGACAGACAGAAAGTCTGTCAATGGCAGAAGTATAGAGATTTTGTGGACTTCATTGTTTTATAAGGATTGAATTCATAAAGTCTATACAGTATAACTAAAGATAAGCAAACATGAACTTTATTCGTTATTCGTTCACAAGAGAAAACAAGGAACAGGCAACAATGAGATGGAGTAACGCACACAAAATATTAGCGGAACTCAGCAGGCCAGGCAGCATCTATGGAAAAAAGATGAGATGGGGTAATCCTCTCAGTTACTCAATGGAGGGAAAGGAAATTAAAAGCAAAAGATAGGCTAGGTGGCATTTTTGGAGAGAGAGACATTTCAGTTAACAATTCAGGTTGATGACCCCTGATCAAGAATGAGACAATGATCATGATGGAGGCCACCAGATGTAAAGGAAGAGAGAACAGGGGAGAGGGGAAATGGCAGGCAATGAGTATGGAAGAAAGGGGAAGAATAACAGTGGTAGTAAAAGATAATCAATCTTATTAAAATTTTTCAACTGCACAGATCCTGCCTGATCTGTTGATTCTCTCTAGCATTCTGTTCTCATTTCAGGTTTCCAGCACTTAGTTTTTTTTGACAACAAACATTTCAGTTATGTTGGGTGTCAAATTTAGCGCTAAAAGTACAGAACTGGATATTTCCTACATAGTGACAAACCTCAAAGCAATAGCATTGGTTGGCCAACACCTTGAGTGCTGTGATTATTTCTCATTCCACACCTTAATAATGGTATGACCGATCAGGAGGTGTAAATAGGTACACCAGGATGCAAATCTCTTCTGCAAACTGAAATGAAGCTGGGCCAATTGTTCAACTGAAATCAAGGCTGATAGATTTTTCGAATGTTGCAGGTATGCTAGAAATACTTCAGACATTAGGCAGCTATGAAGAAGCTATGTTGGCTTGACATCAGGGGATTAGCAAAAGTTAAGAGTTATTGTGGTGAACTACATATACCTGTCTGGACACGCCCCCCCGCTGACTGCTCCTGTGGCTCCTCCCACTGACCCCGGTATAAAGGCGATTGGGGACACCGCCCCGGCCTCAGTCTCCAGGATGCAGTGTGGTGGTCAATTGCTGCTTGTTCTTTCTTCCAGCCAATAAAAGCCTATATTTTGCCTCACGTCTCGGAGAGTTATTGAGGGTGCATCAATTTTATTGGCTAGAAGTTTAAAACATGGAAAGCATTTTACGTCCGAAAAAATTAGACCTTGATCCTCAAGACTCCGAAGCAGCTCTTGCCTTTGAACTCTGACTTGCATGCTTCCAAACATACTTGGAACAGATTCCAGTGACTGAGCCTGCCACAATGTACAAAATATTACTATCTAAAGTAAGTCTGAAAGTATTCTCCCTTATCAGGGACCTACTGACCTACCAAGGGGCACTGGATGCCCTCAAAAGACAATACCTGCGACCGGATGGTGGACCAGTGCCAACTGAAGGCCACATTTCCCTATCTGGATTATATCAACATCTGTGGTCGCAGCTGGCTGGATCACAACGCCAACCTCTGATTTTTCCAAGTGGCCAAAGCCCTGAACCTTACTTATAACAGGGACGAGTGCGTGTTTGGAACCACCCGGCTCGCTATCCTTGGGTGTGTTGTGGAGAACGGGGTCATTGGCCCTGTATGCGCCCCCTGTTAGAACACCCTCTTCTCATCCTCAGAGCCCTCAGACGGTGCCCGGGTTTCTTTTCCTATTACACCCAATGGGTCACCCATTGCACAGACAAGGCCTGCCCCCGGTCAAGTCTACCACATTTCCCCTCTCTGCCGAGGCCCGCACAGCCTTCAGCTGCATTAAAGGGGACATTGCCAAAGTGGTGGACGAGACCATTGCCTTCCAAGTAGAGAGTGATGCCTCCGACTTTGCGCTGGCTGCTACCCTCAATCAGGCAGGCAGGCCAGTAGCATTCTTTTCTCGTACCCTTCAAGGCTCTGAAATTCGGCACTCCGCTGTGGAGAAAGAAGCCCAGGCCATAGTGGAAGCTATTAGGCACTGGAGGCACTATCTCTCCGGCAAAAGGTTCACCTTGCTGACCGACCAGCGCTCAGTTGCGTTCATGTTCAGCAACCAAAAGCGGGGCAAAATCAAAAATGATAAATTTTTACGGCAGAGAATAGATCTCTCCACCTACAACTATGATATCCTGTTGGATATCATTGGAAGGTTCAATGAGCCCCCTGATGCCCTATCCCGGGGAGCGTGTGCCAGAGCACAGCTTAACCAGCTATACGCACTTCATGCACATCTTTGCCATCCAGGAGTCACCCGATTTTACCATTTTGTGAAAGCCCGGAACCTGCCGTACTCCCTTGAGGACATCAGGACGATGACCAGGGACTGCCAAGTCTGCACTGAGTGCAAATCACACTTCTACTGTCCTGAAAAGGCACAACTTATCAAGGCCACCGGCCCCTTTGAGCGACTGAGTGTTGACTTTAAGGGCCCCCTTCCCTCCACCAACTGCAATGTCTACTTTCTCAACATTATCGACAAGTACTCGCGGTTCCCCTTTGCCATCCCCCGCCCCGATACCACTGCCACATCTGTCATAAAATCCCTGTGCCAGCTCTTCACTCTGTCTGGATATCCCTGCTATATCCACAGTGATAGAGGGTCCTCCTTTATGAGTGATGAGCTGCACCAGTACCTGCTGGCTAGGGGCATTGCTACTAGTAGGACCACGAGCTATAATCCCCGGGGAAATGGACAGGTGGAGAGGGAGAATGCCACAGTGTGGAAGGCCACACTTTCAGCCCTTAAGTCAAAAGGGTTGCCTGTCTCTCGATGGCAGGAGGTCCTCCCTGAGGCACTCCACTCTATCCTCTCCCTATGATGTACATCCACCAATGCCACCCCTCACAAGCGCCTATTCTCTTTTCCCAGGAAGTCTGCCACTGGGACCACCCTACCGGCTTGTCTGACATCCCCAGGGCCAGTGCTACTCCGGAAACATGTGAGGAGCAATAAATACTCCCTGCTGGTTGAGAGGGTTCACCTTCTACATGTGAACCCCCAGTATGCCTACGTGGTCTTACCTGATGGGCGGGAGGACACGGTCTCCATCCGCAACCTGGCGCCCGCAGGAGATGCAGACCACTACCCCGAACACTCCACAGTAACTATGAACCCTGTACCCGAGGTGACACCGCACACACCGAGCCCTACACAGACTCCTCACGACACTCATATACCGGGCGTCTCATACACGTATATACCAGGCGCCTTGCACACGCATGAGGGATCACTGACGCCTAGTGGGCTGACACCTCCAGTTAGGCCGGAACCAACACAACCTCCGTCTCCGGTGCAATCACCACCAGCACCTGTGCAATCACAGCCGGAGCTACGTAGATCGCAGCAACAGATTCGACCACCTGATAGATTTAGCCTGTAAATATACTTGTAAGAAACTTCGCCCCATGGAGACTCTCTTGTAAAACAAAGTGGGGGTGAATGTGGTGAACTACATATACCTGTCTGGACACGCGCCCCCCCCCCCCCTCCCCCGCTGACTGCTCCTGCGGCTCCTCCCACATACCCAGGTATAAAGGCGATTGGAGACACAGCCCCAGCCTCAGTCTCCAGGATGCAGTGTGGTGGTCAATTGTTGCTTGTTATTTCTTCCAGCCAATAAAAGCCTATATCTTGCCTCACGTCTCGGAGAGTTATTGATGGTGCATCAGTTATAAAAGCAAAGTTTATTCTGGATTATAAATACATATTTGCATGACCTGAAGCTGACCATCAGAGCATGTCTGACGGATCAACCACATGATTTTGTTATCCAAAGATTTTGAAGGGAAATGAGGTGTATGCGCATTTGAGTTAATCTGGCCATGGCTTCTGAGAGGAGTTCTATGAAGGTTTAAAGGGCCAAATGTAAATGACTGGGGTTTGGAACTTGGGTACAAACCAATATTTTTCATACTTTCTTATGAGCAATAAATTAAGAGCATGCTTACTCAGAGAAAACCCAATAATGACCTTCAACCACTTATTTCCCTGCAATTTATTCTTTTCATATACCCATTAATATTGTCTCTGACTCTCATACCAGCCAGCTACACTCAAGGTTTTTAACAGTAGCCAATTAATCTACCAAACAATACATCTTTTGAACATAAGAGTAAACTGTAGCAGCCTTGGCAAATCCATAAAGTCACAAGGAGAATGCACAAGCTTCACACAGACTATACCAGAAAGTCAGGATCAAACACAAATGGGAAATCTGTGAAGCAACTTCTGGACTTGCAATGTCATTGTGCCATCCAGCAGGACAAAACTAAAAGAATATCATCCAAAAACCTAATACTGGAAAAATTGTGAATAAATTATTTTATTCTTGAATGATTAAAATATTTCATTGATTCTAAATATAAAGCAAATTATGCAATAATTGAAATAAAAGTAGAAAATATATAGTGTATATGAAAGGGACCAATCTTTTATGAAATAAATTATTTTTCTTCAAGGTCAAGATCGACACATTAATGAAATTTCTCCTGGATTACTTAATAGGTTCAATAGATATATTTAATGTCAGAGAAATTCATACAATACTGTATATACCTCCTGAAGTCCTGCTTCGCAAACATTAACAAATCAGAGGAATGCCCCAATGAATGACAGTTAAATATTAGAACCCCAAAGACCCCACCCAGCTCCCCCCTCCCATGCACAAGCCACCACCCCTCCCACCCACACCATCAAAAGAGCATTGGCGTCTTCCACTGAGCCCTCAAATAATGCAAAGTATCAATAAAGACACAAACTTCTAGCACCCCGAAGATTACTCGTTCACCCTGTGGAATTCAACATACCACAGCACAAACTTGCTCTCTCTCTCTCCCTCTCTCTCCCCTCCCTCCCTCCCCCACTAATAAGGGAAAAAGAGATGTCCCCATTTCACAGTGAAAGGGGAGACTTAACAAACAGCTTGCTGATTTATGATGTTAAAAGTCTGTTGCGTTGCTTTTTCCGAGCTCTGTGCTCAGAGAGATCAGGTCTCTGGACACACAGCCAACAGACAGTCCGCTGCTCCCGATGTTCCATGTTTTCCCATGATGCCTCAGTCAGGAGCTACAAAAATCCGACACACTGAAGGTGCGCTAGTCTTCCAAGCTGCATCCTTGGGATATCAAAAAGCAGCCAGTCACGAGGCCCTGACAGCAGGTCCCATTCCTGCAAAGAGCCAAATTCAGAGTGTAATTCCAGGTCAGAATGTTTAAAAGAACCTTGCAAAAGGGAGAAAAGAGATATCAAAGACAAAAATAGAGCTGTTTCTGAAGATGCAAGCAATCATCATGACTTTGCTCTGCCCTTTGTCCTCATTTCTGAATTTAAATACAATTTAATGAATATACTCTGACTACATTCTGAACTACCATTATCCAATTGCATGACTAAGCCAAATCTTTACTGAAGGATTAAGTCCATTTATGCCTAAGGTTTCTTAGTTTTGAGCATGATCACACCTGGACTTTTGCTAAATTGGGATTAAATGTCTTTGGAATTTCCCCGTGACACTATTGATTTCCCAATGATACATCAGTGAAAGAGCAACAGAAATCCTGAACATTGTAAATGCCATTCATGACTCAGCTTAGAAATGTGCAGCAAGTAATCTCTAAGATAGTGTAGATGATCAATAGAGATCCCATCCTTAATAGCCTTTGAGAATATGGCTTTCATGTGATGGACTCTATTTGTATCTAAGAGGTTCACCTTCAAACACACTGCAGAAAATTGCATACCAGATGGATAAAGGACCCCATCCAAAGTATACCCATTAGCCAGCAAATGGAAAATGTTGCCTTTCAGCAACAGTTTCTAATACTTTTCAACACCATCCTCAGGAAAGTGCACTCTATTTCAAACAGCAGTTGGAATTGGGTAGGGGTTGTGGGAATCATTTTGGATCATTGGAACAACTTATTTACTCCCCTGAGATTGTTCTATCTTCCAATTGCATCATGGTTAATTCATACCTCCATTCCATTTACTTGCTTTAGTATTAATTGTTACGAATGTGCCGCAACTCTGAGGGGCCGAAGGGTACAAAGTCGCCCCCTCCTTTTTGAGAATCGTAAGATCGCTATTAATTCGGGTCTGGGACCCAGGAAATGAGAGAGAATCCACAAGGTTTGGAATGTGTCCTGGCCTCAGCGACACAAAACCATTGATAATGGCTATTGTCTCTTGGAAACGGAATTGTGCATTGAGTACTGTACTATTCATTGAAGCCCTCAGGGGACGACCAGAGTGGGCTGGTTGAGGGATTGCATCATCCCAACCTGATTGACATCTGAGACCCCGTGAGTAAGGATAAAAGAGGGTCTGGGGATCAACCCCTTTAGATGCACCAGGAGAAACGCTAGAAATCCCGTGACAGCATTTAATAGCGACAGCTGGTGGGGGCTCGTGTGCGTCCTTCCCCTGCCTGGGATTGGCAGCTCACCACGGAAGAACGGCTTAGCTAGAGAAGAGACCACAAGTAAATAGCCACACCAACGAGACTCCGACAGATCAAAATCATAAAAGGAAAGCCGGCAAGGATTGTTGGTGTGCAGCAGAAATGGTGGAAGAAGATTTTTGGCATCTCAGGGAGTTAATTCTGATTGAGGAATTTAAAGGTTGTGTTTCGGATGATTTCCGGATGTATTTGAATGAGAAGCCGAATAAGTCCTTATCCAAATTTGCTAGGTTTGCAGATGAATATGCCCTAAGCCACAAGACAAAGTTTTCCTCGAATGAAAGTTACCAGAGAGACCGTGGGAACGGTAGAGAAAGCCCGTTGGCTGAGGCAGAGATCCTGCCGGGAGCTAGTAGTAAAATTAAGGAGGAGGAAAGGCAAGACAGCAGGAGAGGTCCTGGCTTGACCTGTTTTAATTGTGGAAAGGTGGGTCATATTGCATCTAAGTGCCTTGCTCTGAGGAAGGAGATAGGAAAAGGGAGAGCAGCAGTCCCTACAGGATGTGTTGTGGTGATCAGTAAATCGATGAGAAAGGCCCAGGGAGACAGAATATGAGAAGGGTCTGAGAAATGTATTTCAGAAGGAACTGTGTCTGTGAAAGAGGGAGACACACCAGTTCCAGTGGGGATCTGGAGAGACACGAGAGCTGAACTGGCATAGATTCGCAGTACTAGATTTTGGTTGCGAGACTGGAGAGGTAGCATTGAGAGGCATGGGAAAAGGGACAGAAGTGGTGCTCTTGCATAGGATCATTATAAATTGTGAGCTAGTATCTGGACCAGTTGAAATAGGAGTGCGATCCGAATTCCCGAGAACTGACGTAGACCTCCTTCTGGGTAACGATTTAGCTGGTGGTGATGTTTGGTCGGCCATGTAAGTGTTGAGGACCCACCCCTAGATTCCAAGATCTATCCCGCATGCGCGACCACTCGCAGCATGTCGAGAAAGGCAGCTGAGAACAAGACCAGTTTAAATCCGGCCAGTATCGATTTGGCCGAGATGTTTTTACCGACCCCTGTACCAAGAGGAGTTACAGGGTGGTAAAACGGAGAATAGGAAAGTGAAAGAGAGTAAGGGAGAGGCAGT